>NC_056734.1:524401349-524493849 GCF_019279795.1 Protopterus annectens
AGGGACTCTTCATTCTTCCTGTATAGATATGAGCCCTTTAGGGGGTGAGAAGGGGGTAAAGTTAGCACTGAACCTATCTGCCTGGATGTTGGCAATATCAGTTGGTTCTGTAATTTTCGTGCCGTTGTGCCATAACTCAGAGCAGATCTGGGTGTTGCCATTGAGATTCTTGACATAGCTATAGAATGATTTGTGGTTATCCCTAGAATCAGTGGTGATTTTGTTTTTGTAGCTAGCTGAGGATCTTATAAGGGTTCTCAGCTTCTTACTGAGGCTGACCAGGGAGCTCCTCCACTCATGGGATTTTACTCTCTTTTGCAACAATTTCTTCCTTCTGTTGTAGAGTTTGTTTATGGCAAGGGACCACCAGATTGGCTTCCTGTTTTGGAGGACAGCATCTTGGTTCTGTTTGGGATAGCACGATCCATGCACTCGTGTAAGTGCTTATAGAGTGCATTTGTGTAGGATTCAGCAGTCGTAACTGTATTGTCCATCTGCATGGGTGTCATGAAGTTCACCACTTCTGTCTTAAGAAGCATGAAGTTAGCTTTGGAGAAATTTTTTACCATGGTTTCCATAATGGTGGTGAGGGTGGGATGTGGATATCTAGGGTGATTAGCTTATGATCGGATCTGACCAACAAGGAGTTGACTTCAGGTGTGGAACACCAGTCACTCATGTTGGTAATGACTAGGTCTAGGATATTGTTGCCCCTGGTAGGGGTGTGGATAAGTTGATTCAGGGCATTGGAATTTATGAATCCCTGGAAACGTTGAGCGAAGGAGTTGGTACATGAGTAGTTTTCCCAGTTAATAGTGAAGTAGTTGAAATCACCCATTATTAGGGTATTTGGTTGAACCCTAATATTTTCCTGTATATCAAGACAAGAGGAGTGGGAATCCTGGGGCATAGTGGGGGATCTGTAGCAAGCTACAATTTGGATTGCAGTTTTTCCCAGAGTTAGTTGCACTTGGATAACCTTGGATACATTATTCTGAGCAAATAGCCTGGAGGTGTGGATATCCTTAATGAGTATGGACACACCTCCACCTTTGGTGTTCCGGTCAGGTTAGATGGCTGAAAAGTGTGGTATAAGTTATACCCTGGTAATGCAGGGGTGCTGTCTGGAGCCTTGAACCAGGTCTCAGTCACTGCACAGATATTGATGTTCTCCATTTTAAGGAGTGCATCAAGGGAGTGCATTTTGAGATTTAGACTTCTAGCTCTGAGTAGCATTACCCTCAGTTTTTGCTTACCTGTTCCTGTTACGATGGTGAATTTGTCATTTGAACCTTGCCTAAAGAATTTTGACTGATATACTTTTTTTTAGTAGTCAAGTAAACATGTTATGGTCTTGAAATGCACTCACTAATACACATACTGTCTACAAAAATACCATGCAAATACCTTTTGTCTAAGTCTGTATACTGCACTGTAAAAGATCTCACCCTTCAGTGCAGACAGGGCAGCACATACTTTCTCTCCACTCCCACATACTGCAAGTCGATGCAGGTCACCCAAGAGTCACCAGGAAAGCTGACCTAAGCATGTTATGCCCACTAACTCTGCTTACATACAAGAATGTGACTTAGTCATATGTCATAGGCTTGTGGGAGCTGCAAATCAGTTGATCTGCTAGGACATTTTAGCTTTGCCAATGCCCACCCTTAGGCTTTTCCTCCCTTTTCAATAAGGGCCAGGCCATTCATACCAAGGATGAATTTATGCATATCCAACCAGTTATCCTTTGTAAAGGCAGACAGTGTGTCACACTGTTTAATTTAGGGAGTTAGTTTGTTCTAAAGAGGTGGGTAAGCACTGTGTCATAATCTATCCCTCCACCATGTGCTTGTATTTGTTGGAGCAGATTTAGATTTATGGTCCGAGTATTAGCTGGGCAATTTGGTTTATGGATGTATAAGAGTTTTGGACTACTGGATCAGCTGTAACTAGCAAAGCCTCCATCCTCCACCTTAGTAACACATGATAACCCTGACCTTAACTCTAACCTGCATCTTAAATTAAAAAAAAATGTTCCCATAACACTACCACTGCAGAAGACATTTGGGACTCTCATCACACACGTGCATGTGGGCACACACAAGCACACTAAATCTATCCCCTAACCTAACCTGAAACAGTCACAATCACACACACACTCTTTATCTGTCCTCTGACCTAATCTATCCCCTAACCCTAAACACGCACAATCATGCACACTTAATTCATCCCCTTACCTGACCCTTGGTCTAACCATAACCCATATACATTAGCAAACAGACACACACTCACGCCTTCTACACATCCCTGTTACCTGTTGTAATGAAGCCTACACCCAGCAAAACATCTGTTTGATAAAGTGGACATTTAACCAGAAAACACCGACTTCTGTCTGTCCACCAAATCAATCATCTACAAATCAGAGCCACTATAAAGTATATGAAGACATAATAACTTGGGTCTAAGTTGCTATGTGGTCATACACAACAGGTAAGAATAGATGGAGTCATATCTCCACTACAAGCTATCACCAGTGATGTACCACAAGATTCTGTTCTGGGACTAGTCCTTTTTAACATCTTTAGATGTCAACACTGTTGGCAACACTGACAAAATATGCAGATGACTGCAAAACTGAGAGCATTGCTCTGAATCTCTGACACTAGTTCCCTTCAACCACCACTTCAAAAATTACGAGAGTGGTAAAGTACAAATAAATTTGCCTTCCATGTCAGAAAATATGAAGCTATCTGGCATTTGGAAATTTCCTACTTGGGGACTGTCAGTCTCACAATCCTGTAAATCAGTTGCATATAATCAACCAAATGTGGTGGATTAAACAACAGAAGTTGACAAATGAGCATTTAGGCCAAAAGCAGGATTCTTTTTGTGTGTGTGTGTGTGTGTGTGTGTGTGTGTGTGTGTGTGTGTGTGTGTGTGTGTGTGTGTGTGTGTGTATAAATAAATAAAAAAAAAAATATATATATATATATATATATATATATATATATCTACACACATATATATATATGTATGTGTTTGTGTGTATATGAAAATGGGCCAGCAGCCAAGAGGACTAACCCTGTTGACAAAAGACACATAAATAAAACAAACATTATGGTTTCTGTGAATTAAAAACACATTAATTACAGGTGGTGTTCCAGCTTGCTTTACCCAATTATGCATTGGCCCTGCAAAATTTTAATTACTACTGCACACAGGAGGGACAATCATCTCATTCAAAGACGGCCTACCATACCCTTTGCCTACCCAAAGGAACTGGTTTGACCCTGCCAAGTTAAAAATACATCATTTTTCTTTCATATAAGCATTAGCTATGATGCAATATTTGCTCTGAGAGTGTTGATGGAGAAGTACAAAGAATGTCAGAAGGGGTTGCATTGTGTTTTTGTAGACTTAGAGAAAGCATATGACAGGGTGCCTAGAGAAGAATTGTGGTATTGTATGAGGAAGTCAGGAGTGTCAGAGAAGTATATAAGAGTGGTACAGGATATGTACGAGGGTAGTGTGGCAGCGGTGAGGTCTGTGGTGGGAGTGATGGATGCATTTAAGGTGGAGGTGGGGTTACATCAAGGATCAGCTCTGAGCCCTTTCTTATTTGCAGTGGTGATGGACAGGTTGACAGACGAAATCAGACAGGAGTCCCCGTGGACTATGATGTTTGCAGATGACATTGTGATCTGTAGTGAGAATAGGGAACAGGTGGAGGAGACCCTGGAGAGATGGAGATATGCTTTAGAGAGAAGAGGAATGAAGGTCAACAGGACTAAGACAGAATATATGTGTGTGAATGAGAGGGAGGATAGAGGAATGGTGAAGATGCAGGGAGTAGAGGTGACAAAGGTAGATGAGTTTAAATACTTGGGGTCAATAGTTCAGAGTAACGGTGAGTGTGGAAGAGAGGTGAAGAAGAGAGTACAGGCAGGATGGAGTGGGTGGAGAAGAGTGTCAGGAGTGATTTGTGACAGACGAGTACCTGTAAGAGTGAAAGGGAAGGTCTACAAGAGGGTAGTGAGACCAGCTATGTTATATGGGTTGGAGACAGTGGCATTGACAAAAAGGCAGGAGTTTGAGCTGGATGTGGCAGAGTTAAAGATGTTAACATTTGCACTGGGTGTGATGAGGGTGGACAGGATTAGGAATAAGTATATTAGAGGGTCAGCCCAGGTTGGAAGCTTTGGAGACAAAGCCAGAGAAGCAAGATTACATTGGTTTGGACATGTGCTGAGGAGGGATACTGAGTATATTGGAAAAAAGATGCGAAGGATGAAGCTACCAGGTAACAGGAAAAGAGGAAGGCCTAAGATAAGGTTTATGGATGTGGTGAGAGAGGACGTGCAGGTGGTTGGTGTGACAGAGCAAGATGCAGAGGACAGGAAGAAATGGAAACAGGTGATCCGCTGTGGCGACCCCTAACGGGAGCAGCCAAAAGAAGATGATGATGATAAGCATTAGCTATGACTTCTATTACACCTTGTTTCACCCAAATACATACAAGTCCTGCAAAGCCAGAATTACAGCAGCAACAGCAAAGCCAATAATTTTATCCACAAACTGCCCCATCTCTACTGCCTAAGCATAGTATCTGCTTTAAGACTGACATGTTAAAAAAGAAAATAATGATTTCATTAACAACTTTTTTACATAGACAGTAATCAAAACTTGTATTCCATCTTGCTTCTCCTAAATTCACATCAGTCCGGCAAACCCACAATTACAACAACAAACAGCAGGAAATTCATTTCCTCCTCAAAAAGAATCCATATACATCGCCTAACAAATGTATCTGGTTTGACCCTGCCAGGATAAAATATATTAATAATACTGGTTACATTATTATTTATTTGCTGCACAGAAATAATAGCTAGAATTAGTCTTCTAGCTTTCATCACCCAAATACAAATTTGTCTTGCAAATCCTGAATTGCATTAGCAAAGAGGAGGGCCATTAATTTCATCCTGAGACAGTCTTCATATCTATTGCATAACAACAGTTTCCGGTTTGACCCCGACAGGATGAAAAAAAAAAAAAAAAATTATATATATATATATATATATATATATATATATATATATATATATGTGTGTGTGTGTGTGTGTGTGTTAGTTACAACCCAAGAGGTAAGACCATCCAGACAAGACAAGACACAAGTCATGAAAACCTGTATTTAGCAAATACACAACAGAGAGGTAATCTATCATAAGGTAAATGTAAATTCCAAGTGTGGACAGATGAGTGAGCATCACACTGGTGCTATTACATGTAGAAATTATTTCCATCTGACAGCAAGAAAGCTCAAATTATTCTTTCATGATACTCTGAACCAAATCTCAAAATTGCAAAATGTTTAATTTAGTAATCTCAAAAAATAGCATAAAAATATGGAAAAGTGTTGTAGAAGGGAAAAAAAGGTAGAATAAGTTAAAAATGTTTTTATTGTGGTGGAAGGCAATCATCTCTGATATCTTAACAAGGGAGGCTGTATCCCTCACAGTCCCCTTCTTAAGTACTCCAGCTGTGAGGGAAGGCAACACAAATCTAATCCAACCCTCATTTTGAAGTGTCTTGACCTCAGACCTGGTAGATTAAAGCTGGAGGTTACTGGGTATAGTGGCGCCCCATGGGGTGCAGAGGGTTTACAGAGCTATGTTAGAAACCTAGGAGGAAACTCCCAGATATGCTCAGAATTAGTTCAAAATGATGTGAAAATTACTGAACCTACACACATTGCCAACATACTGGCTGACAGGTTCAGTGCAAACTTCTCCCCCCCAAGAGGAGAGATATCTATTCCAGAGGATTGTAGCCCCCCAAACATCTCCAACGCCCAGGTGAGAACTGCCCTCACTAAGGCAAAAAACACAGCATCCATGGGACCGGATGGTGTCCCCGGCTGTGTGCTTCATGAACTCAATGAGGAATTAAACCCACAGTTAGGACAGCTGTTTAATCTTAGCCTCACCTCAGGATACGTACCCAAGGAGTGGCGCACGGCGACTGTGGTCCCACTTCATAAGGCGGTGCCTCCACAGACCCTGGAAATTACCGCCCCATTAGCTTGACAAGCCTTATCTGCAAAGCCATGGAGAGGATCATAATGGAACTCATAAATAAAGACATAGGGAACTTGCAGACTTTGGATCCAACTCAGTTTGGCTTTGTCAAAGGCAGATCCTGCCTCTTAAACTTGGTTGACTTTTTCGAGACAGTCACCAAGGCCATTGATGAGGGAAAGGCAGTCCATACAGCCTACCTCGACCTGGCAAAGGCCTTCACACAATACCCCACTCAGGTATCATCGAAAAACTCATCAGCTTGAATGTAAACCCATACATCACAAGATGGGTTGCAAACTGGCTAAGTGACAGAACCCACAGGGTCAGAGTTGCTGGAGCCATGTCAGACTCAAAGCCTGTCACAAGTGGTGTCCCACAGGGCTCAGTCCTGGGTCCACTCTTGTTCGGCATCTACTTTTCTGAAGTACAAGCAAACACAGGAGGGTTATGGCTGACAAAGTTTGCAGATGACTGCAAACTGGGCCATAGTCGAAAACACATCTGACACAGATATCCTCCAGAAGGGCCTCACAGAAATGGATAACTGGTGCCAGAGCCATGGCCTGAAGTTAAACGCCAAAAATGCATAGTCATACCCTTTGGGAAAAACAAGGCTACCCCTAGCTACCATATAGGTGGGAATCCACTGAACACAGAAAAAGTCATCAGAGATCTGGGGAGCCAGGTTGACAGTAGCCTTCGCTTGACACTCATGTTGCTAAAGTAGTTAGGAAAACCTTCTATATCACCCACCTGATCATGAAGGGATTCACATCTAGATCAAGGGAGGTCATCGCCCCTGTACTCATCACTTATTAGACCTATGATTGAGTACAATGCCCCGTTCGAATGTATCTGACCAGACACCTGCTGCAGCTTGAAAGGCCCCAAAAGTTCCTCACCAAAAGGATAAAGGGTCTCAAAAATATGTCTTATGCTGCCCGACTGAAAGAACTCCAGCTCTATTCAGTCTCATACCGCTTGCTCAGAGGTGACCTGTGCCTGACATATAAGGCCATGTCAAACCCAGATTTGATGAATATGCTTCACCTCAAAAATCTAGATCCCTCAGAACCACAAGGGCGGAGACTTAAACCTTGACACGGTTATAAATAGAACGTGCTGGAGGGACAGATTCATCACCCAGAGACTCCCTATGCTGTGGAACAAAATCCCGGTACATGTGAGGCAGAGCACCTCTCTGGTCTTGTTCAAGAGGAATCTTGACCAATGGATGGGAGATTGCAGATATACCCCAGGGATTACTTCAGCGTCACTGCTTGACAGAGGCACAGCAAAATGATAGGCATAGTTTTTATTCAAACTAAAGGGGTGGCGAAAGCCACATAACTATGGGCTAGGCTTATAAATGCCCTTGGGCAGATAGCCTAGTATGAACCTATGAACCTATGAACCTATGAACCCACTAGCAGGAATTATAAGGTGTACATATCTCAATAACTGCTTCAGTATACTTCCTGCAGTATACAAACAACAATTTATTTAGTAATATTTTCAATTTACTGCAAAGCAGAAAGCTTACAGGACAGAGCCCAAAACATTTGGCATTGAAAAAAAGTGGGCATTTTTTTTTTGAGGACTATAGCCTTCAGCAGCCCACAATACCACACCTTCCATATTTGCAAGAGATACAGAGTGGAGAGACTGACTTTGCTAAATTTGCTAAACTTAGCATACTGTGACTGTGTTAGCCAATCAGATTGGAATACATGCAGTGTAACTGCTGATATGTGGCCAACACTTAATAGAAGAACAGCAGTGGGAACACTGTTCAATGGCTTGTGGGCAGCCGAGCCAATGACTTGCTGCAGGAGTGGTATCATAAGGGCTACAACATACCATGCCTGGATAGAAAATATACCTTTGGCATTTATTAAGCATTCAAGTTCTGACAGCTATTATCATGCATGTAGCATTTTTGCCAGAGACAGTAAGAGCAGAAGCCATAAGAGTGCTATCTTGGTGAGAAGGGATATATGGGAATGGGCTGGTCAGACCCCAGTAACAGCATATGGAGTGGTCAACCTTTCCCGGTTATATTTGCCATTGACTGTATCCTGTTCAGAGGGGCATCATGTCATGGTGGTCTGGTTGGGGATTTACTACTGAAAGGGATATGGTGGGTGCAGTGGTCATAATGATTGCTATTCAACGATGGGCTATTAGAACTAGACTGGCTCACTGGGTAAGTGGGCGGCAAAGAAGCACACATCGACCAAGGGAATGCTCCACCACAATATAAAGGCACAAGTACAGTATGATCTCCTTTTTGACAAGTGAGGGTGCATACCTGCAGTGACTAATAGTATGCAGTGGTACCCACTGTCCAGGCAGCACTCTGTCATACAATGGTGTGCAGATGTTGAACTGCACATATATTAGGTAGCAGCTGACATTTTGTTGGAATACATTTACCTCAGATGGTGCTTAGGTCATGTAAGGAGATGACAGAAGATTACAACTTGGCAGATGTGCTTTGTCATTTGTCTCCTACTCTAGAGTTTAGAGCAACAAACCCTCTAATCCTTTTGGAATTGTTTGTAAATTCAAATCTGCCCCCGATGACTTGTGTGAATTCTCATTTGTGTTTGCTGCATGACAAACAATAGAAATACTGACTTCATCTCCTTTGTTTTACAAGCTTGGGGTAGCACCTTACCTCAAACATGAATCATTTTACAGTCTGGTAGTAGAACTCTACTACTTTCACTAGTAAATGACAAAATATCTGTAGGCAAACATATATTTAAAACTTTGTTGTTGTTGTGTCTTTCGGCTTTTCCCGGTTAGGGGTCACCACAGCGGAACTCCGGTCCGCTAATGATTGGTAGTTGATTTTTATGTGCCGAGTTACCAGCCCTGATGCACAACCTTCAATGAAGGTACACCCATTCACGTATGTCTCCACGCAGAAGACACTCTAGCTGAAAATCGAACCGGACAGCATCTGACTGTGAGGCGACAACGCTACCGCAACACCACCACCGTGGGTCATATATTTAACGTTTGTAAATAGGTGTAAAAGTTTTACTTCAGCATAACTTCAAATCTCCATGAGTGTTCTTAAATAACTCCCAAGAGTAAATAAAACACTATGTGTTGATTAGAACATTTATCTTTTTGCAAATTGCTGGTCCTTTTATTCTTACAAACCAGATACTTCTAGTAGAGCATTTAACAATCGCAAGGTGTTTGCAGCTTATACATTGCATTGTTTCTGCAGTAGTTTCAGCATTTTTGTAGCCTCACCTTGCCTCCTTTACACTGTAGCAATGTATATGTTACAAATGTAGCAAACATTTGCTACAGTTTACACCCTGCCTTCACAGAGCACTACAACGCTCAAATTTTACTAAAAAAATGTATTTTACTGTAAACTGCAGCAAACTGTTTGATAGCAACAGTTGCTATAGTTAAAACCACTCACAGCATTTGAGGTTTGACTACAGGTGCAATACCGGCTTTTAAAAGCTGGTATTACATTAAAGACTGATCGGGATCGGCTGGTCCAGGGCTCAGACTTCTCAACTGCCTAGATTTTTTGAGAGTGTTCAAATTCTTGCTTCATGTTTTTTTTTTTTCCCTTTTAAGTTTAGTTTTTACTTTAAACTGCAGCAAACTATTTGCAAGCCGCAGTTGCTACAGTTAAGACCACACAAAGTACTACTGTGCTGCAGTTTGACTGCAAATGCAATACCGGCTTTTAAAAGCCGGTATTACATTACAACCGGATTGAGATCGGCTGGTCCTGGTCCAGGGATGTCAGAGCAGACCTATCAGCTGTCCAGATTTTTTGGAGAATGTTCAGATTCTTGCCTCATGTTTCAAAAAAAAAAAAAAAAAAAAGGAAAAAAAAAGCTTTGTTTTTACTTTAAACTGCAGCAAACTGTTTGCTAGCAACAGTTGCTGCAGTTAAGACCACGGACAGCGCTGCAGTGTTCATGTTTGACTACAGATGCAATGCCGGCTTTTAAAAGCCAGTATTACATTAAAGCCTAATCGGGATTGACTGGTCCAGGGCTGAGACCTCTCCACTGTCCAGATTTTAGCCTCATATTTTTGGCCCATTAAACATATGTTTTAAGTTTTTATGGCAAATCACAGGTGACTGAAGCCACTAAATAATAACATGGTTTTCAGACATACTATCCCTCAGAAAAAATGTGTGCTATCACAAATCCTGTTATTCTAGCAACTTTCTAGGCTTATAATAGTGATATTTAAAATCTATCCTTATAGTTGAGCCGTTGTTTCCCCCATTATCATAGCCTTTGTCCCGATTGCTTGTGCTAAAGGTTTATGAGGTATGCTGTGCTTACCAATGTCATAATATAAAAAATATTTTATATATATATATATATATATATATATATATATATATATATACATATATACATACACACACACACACACATATATATATATATATATATATATATATATATATATATATATATATATAAATCAGAAAATCAGTGTGTATTTTTACCAATGCTCTTGGATCATTCTTTTAGTAACAAGTAGGAACTAGAGGGAAGGTCTTGCAGTTTACACAGGGAAAACAAAACTGCAATGGGCATAGGATATATGGGCAGGGACGTACTGTGATCTCACAAAGTGGGTGGGATTGTTAGAACATCATTAACTGATGTCACAAACAGGGAAGTGATTAGCTAAGTGGGTGGTAGTGTTTTCAGCTTCGGTCCAAGGCAGAAAAGCAATTTTAGTAACGAGATAGCGTCCCTTTAATACCCTGCTGGAGAACATTCGTTCTCCAATCAAGGTACTGATGGCAGTAAGCCCATTCTCTGAAAAAGAGATAATTATTAGCGCATGTAAAATAATGCATGCTAACTATAAGAATCAACCAGAAGAGGATAGAAAAGGCTGGCAGATGAGAATGGAAAGGCAATATACAAATAAACAATGAAATAATATTTATATGGCTCCCAGGTATGCAACAAAATCTAGAAGGTTTAGCATTTTTGGATGAAAGTCTTTGCATTAGTATTTTTATATTCCATGTAGACTTCAGAGAAATGTTCCACAGGTACACAGCAAGTGCTGGAGGGGAAAAGGGAAAGAGATGGATACCTGGGAGAATATTTTTTTTGGAAATGAAATAAGATGATAGATTTTAGAAATTCTCTAAAGGGAACATTGCCAGAAATGTAGGGGGACCAAATTATTTTCTTTAAGGAAATAATTCTTTTGAACTGGGATATAGAAAATGAACTGCTATACACACTAAGACCCTACTAAGTTTTATGCTGTTCGCTGCGGAAAAAAAATCAGTTATTAGAAAATGGAAATCAAAAACAAAATCAACTGTAACTAAATTGTTAAATGTTGTAAAGGAGATAAAATAACTGCAAGTGGGATCTTTAGAAAAGGGAATGAGCAAACTACATAAAAATAAACGGAATCTGTAGGAACAATAAATACAGAACAATGTTCAGGAGGAGGAGGAATGATATTTCAGAGAACACAGGGCTTTTACAATCTGTGTACTATTAAACTGAATAATTGTTAAGACAGAAATCATATTTATAAAGTGTGTAAAAATCTTTGCAATAGTTTGTTTTCTATTTTATAACTGTATATATACTCATGTCACTGTGTAATTTGTGATGTTAATAACACTGTTAATAAAATAGCACAACTGAATATGTTAACTGACCTTACTCAACATGGCTTTATTGATGGAAGGACAACATTTGCAAGCCTACTAGAGTGTTAAGAACCACTTAGTGTGTCCTATGATAATAGTTTTGCAGTTATTTTACTGTATGTGGACCTGACAAAGGCAGTTAACATGTTACCCCACCCTAAAATTATTAACTGAGAAAATTACGTCAGTTTATACATCGCAAGGTGGCTATGCAAATGGTTATAGCACTGAACTCAATAGTCACTTGAATGATTCTTCTGACTCGGTGAATGTAAAGTCTGGTGTCCCACAGAGATAGGTTCTATCACCATTCTTATTAAGTCTGTTATTTGCCTCATTCCTGATATCAGATCAGTCCTAGTTACCAGAATATGCTGATGACTAGGGCAGTTGTTATACCACTCAGTGATGTAAAGCAAATAAACATCTATTTGGATGAGATCAACACATGGATTAAACAACTTGGACCATCTTTCTGTACATATAAATATAAAGTTACAGGGTTTTAAAACTATAGACAGAATAATTAGGCTAGTTGATCAGGTGGTAGAATGTTAAAATAAATGAGTTTAAATATTTCGCTATCCTGGGTAAAATAAATTTGTTTTAGAAAAAAATGTAAATTATATTAAAAACAAGGAACTAAGGCAAAAGGATTTAATTTTTAAAAGCATGGTTATCAGGGATCCAGAAATACTTTGTAACATATTTAAGTGTTTAATTTATCCATTTATGGAATAGAATTCTACATTTTGTGTATAGATCCACTGAAGTCAATACTCCTGAACTTTTTCAAATAAGCAAAAAGATTTCTGTCACTTAACAAACTTGATTACAGTTCAAGACTCCAAAAACTAAATTTGTACATCATCTGTCTCCTGATAAGAGGCTAATTTGTCTAGTGTATAAGGTATTTATTGATGATCAATTAAGAATCTTACTTGGTTTGCAGAAATATCCAAATCAAAGTACTTTTAAAGCATGGCAATTTTTAGTTTGGCATGCATTTGAATAAGACAAAAAGAGATATAATTTCCTGATTTAGACAGTTGCTAAATTTTGGAACAAGGTACCAGTCATTATATGACTTTCTTCAAACTTATTTTTTTTTTTTGACAGGTCAACAAGATCTGCCCATAGGCCTCCTCCTTCCTGTACCTAAAATGACACATTTGTTACCCCACTGGGGCAGGAGTCCTCCAGCACATTATTTTAATGGGGGAGACATGAATTGTTTAAGGGGTGGGATGGGCTACTGATCTTGCAGACTGTATTGTCCCCACCCCCGTGGCAGGATGCATGCTTCACAATAGGTGCATGCGTGCCACTATGCATGTGCAACTTCCTGGTTAAATGGTTAACCACTACAGCATGAGCAAATGAGATTCCTTTCTGTAGTCTGTCACCAATGCAGTGGGGCAAGCTGGTGTCAGCTGTTCAGCAGATTTTTTTCCCCAGTTTAGAGTTTATTCAAAAGCAGGTTAAATAACTGGGTAGGTACTAGAAGGTATCAATACGGCATTAAGGAGTCTGTGTTCTTTGATGGCCTATGGGCATAAACACAGGTTTAGCCTATACCTCTGAACCTATAAACCATGATCACAAACAGTCCAGGATGCACAAGCCTAGGAGTCTGAAGTAATCACATGACTCTGCAGCCAAGTCCACACCCCCACAGCCCTATGGATATGCTCACTGGCTAACTGTACCCATCAGTGCCTCACCTTTCTGGCTCCCATCTGGAGTTAATTGCATGCATGACCAGTTAACAGATGCTGTTAGTTTGAAGTATTTCATTACTGATTGCAGTATTTCTGTAAAAAGCTGGCCTGAGATGGACTTGATGGCTCCTGCATACTGTCACTGCAGGGCAAAAGTGGTTGTTAGGGGATGGACTTGTCATTACAGTGGCAACAAAAAAAAAAACAAACAAGCAAAATAAAGCCATTTTACCTGTGTAGAGTTGCAGAGTGAGGGCAAGGTAACTATGTGAATTACTACCTTGTTCATGACTGCCACACCATGATGACCATCCTCAAACTAACAAAAAAAATACAAAGGTAATCCCCCTTCCTCACTTACACAGCACCCTAGGCAACTACCTAATTTCCTTTTCCTTGATGCCAACCCTGATGTCATCAAAGAGTATCTTCTAATTAGTTGCCTATCCAATTTTGATTGCAGTCTCATCTACATCTAATAGCTGAGTTATGCCTTATCTGACTACCACCGAACTGAAACAGAAGTTACCATGGCTCGATCCTGGCCCTGGGAGTCCATCTACTTACTCTGACAGAGGTATGTAGAGTGACTGTAACAGCATTTCCTTTAGTATGCAGGTAAGTTCATTATTTTCGGTTTTGGAAACAATGACCTCAAAGTCAGACAGGAACTTGCATATAATTGAAAAATGGTTAAACTATTTCTGTCCTGTACTTTAATAATGCTAAGTCCAAGCTTACTCTTTTTTTTAAGTAAAAGTCAGAGAAAATGGATTCTACGTCTTCATTTTAACTGTCCTCAGTACGACTATATAGAATAAATTAGGCCAGCCAGATACATCAGTATTCTATCTGATAATGACCTGAAGTTTGAAGTACATGTCTTTCTGTGTGATCAAAAAAAGCAAAGCAAACTTTAGGCTACCATGACTGTAGCAAGCATTTTCTCATAGAATCATAGGAGGTTGCTAGGCTAATGGCCCTAGGGCTCTTACAAGCCTAGCCAAGTACAGCCCTTGTTCCCAAGAATATCAAGGTATTAAGCAGACCTAAGTCAACAACTACTGCCCTTGTCCAAGATGGGCACAGGTGAAAATGGGGTGAATTTGCGGTTTCCCATTCAATCATCCAAATTACACTTATATAGAGTCAGCGAGGGGCTCTGCTTCACCTGAACTGGACATTTGTTCCAGAGGAAAGGTAACCTCTGTGAGACATATCTGTCTCTCCAGTAAGTCCTGTTGATGTCACATACTAGGTTGAGTTCCCCAGAGTAAGTGCATTCTATACCATTTGATTTATGAATGTGTACCATTTTCATTAGAGCAGGATCTGAGATTGCTTTATGTGGAAGTCGGAGGCCACCTCTGAGTAGTCTATAAGACGCAGAGTTTAATGACAGTGATTTCAGTCTGTCAACATATGAATATGCTGAAGACCCTGAATTTTCTTTATAAGAAACTTCTGATGTCTTTCCATTTGCTGCAGGTGCCTGGTAAGGTACATACCAAAGGCAGCACTGTACTGTATTATTGTCCTATTATTCTCACTCAAGATTCTTGTATCAGATTCATAACTCTCTTTTTGCCAGCTCCATGGCACAGACAGGTGATACCATTGCTAGGACATGAAGAAGATCCAAGACCAATTAGAAACCTGGGCAGTGAAGGACTCAGCTGGAGAGGTAAAGAAATGATAAGAAACTAGCTGTTTGCCTCTCCCTAGGTGGAATGATTTGGTTACCTGCCCTGAGGGCACATATTCCTGTTACATTCTTTGATGGAAACCAGAGGTTGAAAATGTATTATCTGTATAAGTTAGCCACCCATGACTGGATGGGAAACAGATAATATACCCCTGGGATTCCACCCATGTCCCTGCTGGACAGGGGCATTGGGTGCTGATTTGTCTAAACATGAGTTAAACTCTTGGCTAGGCTTATAAGGGCCTCAGGGCCAGTAGCCTATTAAGCTGCTATGATCCATCCAGATTCCACTGCTTTTCCAATCCCCCTTCTCCTTGGTTTTTGTACATATGCAGATGAATGATGATTAAACTTTTGCATGTCTCTTTTTTCCCCATTATGTTGTTGTTGTTGTTGTTGTGTCTTTCAGCTTTTCCTGGTTAGGGGTTGCCACAGCGGAACTCCGATCCGTCAATGATTGGCAGTAGATTTTTACGTGCTGAGTTGCCAGCCCTGACGCACAACCTTCAATGCAGGTACACCCATTCACACATGTCTCCACACAAAAGACGCTTTAGCTGAGAATCGAACAGGACAACATCTTACTGTGAGGCGACAATGCTACCGCAGCACCTACATCGTGTAAATATTTTACTATTGCCATTTTCCCTGTCTCTGCATTATGTAACTTTAAAGGAACTATTTCTTTCTCTATATGTATTACTACGTCTACTTATGTTATTAATGTTGTCAGTGGAGCATTTCTCCCTAGGCATATGCTAAAAAGGGGTCTTTTAAATCCAGCCCAGCTTTCCTACATAAACAAATGCAAATACAATAAATAACATAAATAATACTTGCAAGGAGATAGCATCTGATATTGTATGTAGTCTCTGAGTACTGAAAATGTCTACAGCATGTTCTGATTTTACTGACTCCGTTTTGATCTTCTCTCTAGGTATAGGACAACTTACAAAGTCTTTCATGATGTCTGCTACAAGGAAATTTGTGAGCCTCATATACCAAAAATAAAAAGTAAGTTTCTGTCTGTTTTGAACAGCAAGAAGAAATGAACAGTATGAAAAATAGAAAATGTGCTGTCTCTGTATGATACAGGTTTCTTACTGCAATTTTTATTGATAGTCAAAAATCTATTTATTTTTTAAAATACTTTTGATAGCAATGTTTTAACAAAGTAATTGTGTGCTGTGTGTCAAGCCAAGAAAATATACTTGGCATCTGTGGCTGGCAGTATATACTTATATACATGTGTGCCTGTTTAAAATTTAAACATAAGAAAACTGCATATATTACAGATGGCTATTATATCACCCCTACCTAACATAACAAGGAAAGCCAAATGCACATTAAACTAAAGTACATTTATGATGCATCTGTCTTGCATTTCATATATCATTTATTTTAGTACGTTTTACGTGAATTTGCAAACCAGGGAAGAGTACTGAGCACAACTGATCAATTTTCATCTTAGCCCAGAAGAAAAAATGAAGAGGAAAGTAATTACGTTTATAGAGTGACATTAAGATGACAAAAATCAGTTTTACAAGTGTGAACACTAAACAAATAGTATACCCAGTTATGTACAGTGGTGTTGTACTTAATTCGGAGTATGCTGCCTATGGAAAGTTTGTCGTGCACAGACATAGGAGGAAGATCATTTCACATAAAATAACAGTTCCATCATTATATTCCACAAGAGAACATTCTGCCTTCACAGAAAACAGGCATTTGTTTGGATACCAACATTACTGGTGCATTTTAGTGTAGCAGCCTGTTTGTACCTTGTGGTTCGTCTATGTAAGGCAACTGTGATTATGGCTGATTATGGTTCTTCTTCCAGAGCATGTGTCTCACTCCCTGCACTTACATCCTTCGTTATCAGCCGCTCCCTTTCACTGTTACATTTGCAATTTTCTACTTGTTTCAGAGTGGTACAGTGGTTAGCATTACTGCCTAACAGTAACATGTTTTGTGGTTTGAGTTTCACCTGGGGCATTTTCTGGACAGAGTCTGCATTTCTTCCTTCCACTTGTGCGGGTTTTCTCTGGCTGTTCCTGTTTCATCCCACTCCCTAAGATATGTAATCAGTGAACAGACATTTTCCAAATAGTGTGAAGTGGGTTCCCAAGCACTGGGGATTAAATGCATGCATTCTGTGATAGACCAGTGCACTCCCCAGACTAGAGTTCAGTGCCTTGCATCCAGTAGCTGCTGGCAGTTTCCAGTATTCCTGTAACTCTGTAAAGAATAATGTGGAATACTGGAAAATGGGTAGATGGATACTTCTCTGCATACTTCTGAACCTGTCAGCTTTCATAATCACAGCAGACAATACAAAGCAGTCAAAATTTGCATAAGCATAAATTCACACCCTGGAGGTGTTTACATTTGTCTTCTTGGGGCGTACCACCAATAAAATTAGGACACATTATGTTAGCATATGTACCCCTGTATAGAGATGTACCACAATATGTATACTTACTTCCCTGTGACAATTACATATGAACACTTCCACACAATACAAAGCAGCAGCCTATGGCCTCCACCACCCCTGCAGTCAGCAGGTGTTCTGAAGCCTTACACTCCCCAGGGCATTATTACACTAAGAAAATTGCATGCTCACCTGCTAGCTCATTAAACCCTATTAATGCCACCAGGTGTTGCCCTAGGATCATACTTGGCATCTAAAATTGTGCGTGCTTAAACCATGTTACATACAAGCTATTGGAAATGTTCACTTTAATCTTCGGTGATGGGCAGCACAGCTGTATTCTTTTTTTAAATCTGTCGATTATGGCTCAGAAGACATTAAATGTTGTTTGTATATACTATTTAATTATATTGTTGTCCATAATTCTCAAACTCTGAGCATTAAATATCCTAGCAATGTCCTATAAAAATCATAGCACAGAGTCAGAATGAGGAATGATCTTATTTTTATCATAGGTCTTCAATACTAGAGCCCATGCAGTTAAAGAATATTTATATGGGCTTAATTTCATTACATAATAAAAATATGTACCCTTAAACGTGTATAACTGTAGGCAAAAAGTCAGTAAATCTAGGAGGATTGAGGCTAAATCTGAAGACAAAATTCACTACAGTTGAATATTAACAGTTGAGGTGTGATGCTGCTGAAAATGGTGGTCAGTAATATGGGTTGGCAGAGCTGCTGTGGCTGAAGCAGGTGAATTCCAATATGCATTTCAAAAAAGAAACTATTCAATGATTTGGTATAAACATAGAAATATTGTTACTGGAGTTCCATCTGGAAATAAATAGGGCACTGGCACCAGTGGATATTTTCTCCAAAATGGTGAAGGTTGCAAGTTATGTTGTCTCTCATGTTTTCTATGACTTATTCTTGGGAAGTATGACGTATACACAGACATGTGGAGGGTTTTAAATGATTCCACTTGTACTTAAACCCCTGAAGTCCTGGACCCAAAGGTGAAATCATAAATCTCAGACCCAGGACCAAAATTAAAACACGTGGCCACAGATGGTACAGCTGATTTATTTTTTATTTTTATTTATTTTTACATTTGATAACCAGGAAAGTCCGACTGGACACAGGTCCATTTTCAGTGGAGGCCCGAGGAGAAAAGCTCCAAGTACATACATCTTACAGATTTTGAATTAACTTTCCTTACAGGTAAAACTAACATTCCAATTAAATGACGGCATATTGCACACACACAAAGTAAGTAAGAACATCATTGGGTAGGACATTGCATTATATATTCCAAATATGACAAGCTATACATAGCCATACAGTAGTTATTGGACTTGTTGGAAACGTAGTTGGTAGTGATTTTTGGAAGTTAAAGGCATTTCATTGCCTGTAGTCATGATTGGACTGTGGATAGGGTGAGAGAATAACAATTATTATTGTGGTGTATAGGAGTTAGTTGTGATGCATGTGTAGATACACATATAAAATGAGCAGTCAAATAGCATCCAGTACGCATACTGATAATAAAAACAATGTCGTAGCTAGATCCTTCCTGTATGCTGGATCTTAACATTGAAGAATCCAAATACATTTTGTTCCCTGTTGTCAGGAAATGATATAGGAAATTAGGAAGTGTGCATAATCCCAGAATTAGTACTGACTTTAAAGTTCCATGGTTTCCTGATCCCCAGAAAGACATACAAGAGATAAGGATAACCAGATGTCATTGACAGGCAGCAGTAGTTCTGCAACATCCTCTACAGCACTGTATCCATGGTACAATATATGCACAAGTTACTGAAAGAAAATGAATATAAGATTTAATTTTTCACTCATAGACTAATTACTTGTTCAAAATTCCAAGTCAACTGCACAGCTGAGCTTAGTACCACAATAACACTGGCCGCAACAAAGCCACATATTTAATATCAACTGAATGTGTGCACTTTAGTGTCTTATTTTTCCCACTCAGATTATTGGTATATCAAACGGTGGGTATATTATGTATCATCATTTACTATGGGAAGTTTTAAAGGGACTGCAGTCTATTAGCCATATCATGCTTTCAAAATGACCAGTGGCATGGTGCAGCTAGAAACTAGAAGTGAATGCATTGCTCTGTTTTGACTTTGACAAGCTCTTCTCTCATTGGCTAGAAACTGAGCCAGTGAAACAGCACAAATTAGATCAAAGGACAAATCAGAACATCAGAACATACACTAAAAGCAAGACTACAATTGGAATGCTCCTCCAAATACAAAGCAGTTGAGAGGTACGCTTCTTTGATATGTTTCAATCAGATATCATGCAAATGTGAGACGTGATCACAAAATGTGACAACAGTGACCCCAATTCATGTAATTTAATTAGTCAAATATATGTATTTTATTTTGCAGGCACCCTAATGTTTATGGGCATCAAGCTTTGTTATAAGCTTTGTGTTTTCAAAGTATGGTCAAACAATCCAATTATACTGTATTGATGAACTTAGAAAAGTGGAAAAATATGGCATGTTTACAGCTTGAAACATTTAGCTTTATGCTGAATCCATCAATAAAGACTTAAAAAGTAAAATGTCACAGTCGTTCAGAAGCCATGTAGATGAAACATTGGCATGTCCTTAAGGGGTGATTTGCATATGTCCCATTGGCATCAACTACAGGAAGTTTAGGGTATTACACAAAGATCTTGTAAGGGCCTCAGGGCCAATAGCCTAGTAACTTCCTATGAGCCAATGATTTTTGTTGTTGTTTTTGTTGAATGATTAGTAGCAGTGACCTTTTTTACCTTTTGGTTTGGATGTTACTTGGGATATTTTGCAGGCACCCTAATGTTTAGGGGAATCAGGCTTCATTTTAAGCTCTGTGTTTCCAAAGTACAGCCAAACAATCCGCTTACACTGTACTGAGAAGCTCAGAAAAAGGGTGAACCATTAGCTTATTTACAGCTAGTGGGATTTTGCTTTATTGACCTGAATGCACCGGTAAGGACTTAAAAAGTAAAAAGTCACAGTTGCTGTGACATCAGTGAATCAATGTAGACCCTGTTGTCTAGGTCTACCTTGCAGTTTTTACTGAATGGTTTATCTATATGATCTTTTTACCCTTTAGTTTGGATGTTATTTAGGGTATTTTGTAGGCATTCAAATGTTTATAGACATCATGCTTGATTTTAAGCTCTGTGTTGCTAAAGCATAGCCAATCAAACAACTTAAGCTGTACATATCTACAGCTAGTGGGGTCTGGCTTTATTGGCCTAAATGTACCCATAAAGACTTAAAAAATAAAAGTCATTCATAAACCATGTAGCTGAATCACTGATATGCCGTAAGGAGGTTATTTGCATACATCCCTTCACTACAGAAGGTTTAAGGCTTTACAATGTGAAGGCTGTAGCTTTGATGGGTCTTTCTTGCAGTTTATATCTATCTATATATTTTACTTGCAGTCTATATCTATATATCTAGCTGTATATATATATATATAATATATATATATATATATATACATATATATATATATATATATATATATATATATATATATATATATATACATATATATATATATATATATATATATATATATATATATAGATAGATATATAGATATATATATAGGGGTCCGAATGGAAAGATGAAAAGTCAGCAAGCAAAGGAGAGTAGTAGTGCTGAAATTAAATTCATCTTCAAGTCTTGGTGAGTACCTTCATGAGGTGGACCCTGTTTTCACAAAATCTCACTAAGGCGACACTGATATATGGACTGTATTTATATAGCATATATCATGGACAGAAGTAGGTCAAAAACTAAAAAAGATAGCTGGGTACACAAGACCCAGGATTAAAAAAGTGCCCAATCCTAGTAGATGCACTAGTGCCAGGACTAGAAAAGATAACAGTGTAGAATCCTCAAAAGATGGAAACATTCCTACAATGGGCCAGCCCCAGGGGGAGGATGGCCCCCCTGTTGTAGAAGGAAGTAGCAGTCCACAAAGATCACAAAAACTAATAGGCCAAAGAAGAGCCATAAAGATGATGAAGTGGACTATTGAGGATAAGAAAGAAATTATGTATTGTTACTATTATGCAAAAAGTCCAGAATTTCCAGACACAAGATATAAAAAATGAGGAGGAAAGAAAAATACTTCCGCAAGAAAAACTGTCAGAAGCTTCAAATGAAAATTTGTGTTCATTAACACAACAGACTTGTGAAAAACAGTATATAGATCAAGAAACCTTGATCTGTCTGGAAAAAAAGCATCTGAGGAAGTACAAAAATATAAACAACAAAGCCAAAAGATATTTGAAAACTATAAAAAAGAAAGAGAGATTTGATATAGTGCAATATTTATGCAAAGGAGAAATCCAAATTAATCAATGTAAAGAAGGCAGCCCCAAAAATAATTGAAGAGAAATACAGGCAAAGGCATCCAGATATGGAAAATTTTACAATAAAAAAAATATCATAAAGATGGAATGTAGAAAAGAAGATTAGTAAAGCAGAAGTTAAAACAAATAGAAGCTGAAGCTATGGATTGCCTGCAAAGTGAAGGATTTGATGTAGAAGGTCTAACACAGGTTACATCACAGCATGATGGAATGAGTTCCCAAAGCAGGGAGAAACAGGAGGATCAGGAAACATCTGAAGAAGAAGAACGGACATAGGAAAGAAAAAGAGATTTAATATGGTGTAATATTTCTGCAAAGGAGAAAGCAAACCTAACCAATACAAAAAGAGCAGCACCAAAGATATTTGAAGAGAATACAGACAAAGGAGTCCAGACATGGAAAACTTTACAAACAAAAAATAAGAAGACAAAGAGGAAAAGTAGAAAAGGAGATTAGTAATGGAGATGTTAAAGAAACAGAAACCGAGGTTATGGAGTACCTGTGAAGTGAAGGATTTAGTGTAGAAAATCTAATTCAGAAAACACCACAACAGGATAGAGTAATAGATACCCAAATTAAGGGAAACCAGTGGAACAGGAAGCATTTGGTCAGGTGCCATATGAAGATAATTTGGAGCCTTCCACAGCAAATCAGTATAAACGTCCACTTTAAGCTAGATAGCAAGGGAAGGAACAGGAAAATGTGGAAACTCTGATGCAGTCAATGTTGAGGAGTGATAGCCCAGTGAGTTCCCATATGACAGAGCAATGGACAGTACAGGATGAAATTGATGAGAATGTGTCACAGGAAGATGCTATAGAACCTTCTATAGAATGCCCCCAGGAATTGGAAAACAAGGGATGTGCCCGAAGTTTAAAAGAAAATGAGCTAAGAAAAGAATTGCTTGATTTAATAGACATGGACAGATATATCAAGATCAATGAAAGAAATAGACTGCAGACGGTAAATAAAACCCAAAAAGTCAGAAGCTTGATAAAACAAATGAACACAGTAATTAGGACTGTTCATAGAGATCCATGCAATATAACAAAAGTAAACAAAATATATTACCGTGTAGCTAAATTAATAACTGATAAAGTTCTACCACAGGAACACAGAGTAGTGAGGGAAAGGAAGGGGAGAAATCGAATACCATCATAGGAGTATCAAATAGATAAAACTATAAAGCAATTAAGACGAAGTGTCACTGTTAGAAGACTATAGAGGAGGGAACAGATCAACAAAAATACTAAGAAAGATAGATGTGATAAAAGCAATGCACAATAGTAGAACAGACCAGAATCTATCATGTACTATCGCAAATAACAAACTAAAAATTCCAGCACAGGCGGAAAACTTAGAAGATACAAAGATAAATGTAAAGGAAAAGTGCAAAATAATCAATTTATTGATGATCCAAAAAGGTTTTATAAAAAACTAGGAAATAAGGTAAAAGGAATTGAAAGACTGCCAAAAAAAGGAGAAATATATACATTTTGGAGAAGTATCTATAAAGATCCTGTAGAACATAACAAAGATGATAAATAGATAGAGAAAGTAAAAGAAAGAATAAGAAGTTTAAAGGTACAGGATATGAAACGGGATGAAGTAACAGCTAGAGAGATTGAAACAAAGTTAAGAAAAGCTTCTAAATGGAAAACCCCAGGCCCAGATGTAGTATCTAACTTCTGGTTAAAAGTATTAACATCTTTGCACGACGAATTAGCCATGAGTAAGAACTATTTATATGCACATCCAGAACAGACACCAACCTGGCCAACAACAGGGAAAAACAATGCTCCTACTTAAGAGTGAACCTGCAAACTACCCTAAAAATTATAGACCGATAACTTGGCTTCCGACGACATATAAATTATATACTGGAATTGATGCCGACAGAGTTTACAGTCATATAGAAGGAAACTCAATTATAGCAGTAGAACATAAGGGCAATAAAAGAAAGTTATATGGGACAAAGGATCATTTGTTGTTAAAGTCATAGTGGAGAACTGCAAAAAGGAGAAGAATCTAAGTATGGCATGGATTGACTACAAAAAAGCATTTGATAGTATCCCTCATTCACAGATAAAAGAGTACTTAAAAAGTATAAGATACACCCTACAATGATCGACTACATTTACAGTGACCATGAAATAGTGGCAGACCACTTTGCAATTAAGCCATGATAGAGGACAAATTATTCCAGGGATAAAAATTCAAAGGGGGATATTCCAGGGTGACTCTCTCTAACTGCTGCCATTCCACCTTGCCCTTAACCCATTTAGCTTTCTACTTAGGCCATGGCTATAATCTGGTTCCTAGAGAACAACAGTGTAAAGACTTCTCACCTTCTCTTTATCGATGATTTAAAACTGTATAGCTCATCAGATGAGGAAATGAAAGTGCAATTGCAAGTTGTTAAAACCTTTTCAGATGATATAAGAATGTCATTTGGTCTTGATAAATGTGCAAAAGCAACCTTTAAATCAGGAAAACTGCAACACCGGGAATACATCAGTTTGGGACAAGAATGTGATATAAAACAACTTGAGCAAGAAGGAGTGTATAAATATTTGGGAATTGATGAGGGATCAACAATTAAACATGAGCAAATGCGAATAAATCTTAATAAGTTGCTCTTCCTGTCCTAACGTACAGTTTTGTAGTGATTGACTGGCCCCAAAACATGTTGAATAGATTAGATAGGAAAACAAGAAGGATGCTTCATGCTCATCAAATGATTTATAAAAATCAATGCATTCCAAGATTATATATTCCCCGTTCCAAAGGAGGGATGGGCCTCCTTGAAATTGATTATATGTATAGATCTGCAATCATGGGACTCTACACATATCTGCTGACCTCACAAGATCCAAACGTAGTGAAAGTTTTGAAACATGAAGAGAATATTTTATTTTATTTTTATTTATATACAGTTGGTTTACTAGGATAGGCCATTGGGCCAATAAGAACCCATTTTCAGTGGAGTCCTGGGGAGAAAAGCTCCAAAACAAAGGTTACAAAAAGATTACAGCAGTTTACAATTTCAATCATTTGTAGGTTAAAGACAAAACTTTAAAACAGTGGTAACAAAAAGATTACAGCAGTTTACAATGTCAATCATTTGTAGGTTAAAGACAAAACAAAGAGTAAGCATTTACAATGCAATTTTTAGGTTTCATTTTGTAGAAAGCTAACATTTAAGCAGGTGCAATAAATATTGTTAGGTTAAAAAGTTATAATTTTGTAGAAAAACAAAGCATTGCTGCAGTAAATATATAGTTTCTTGAGTGGAATAGTAGGATAAGAGAATTATAAGATGTCATTACAGTTGGCTTATTATTTGGTGTCTGGTAATACATGATAAAGTAGCCTGTAGGAAGTGGAGAATAGGCTATGAGGGGTGGGAGCAGGAGCATTCCCATGAGGATGTTAGATGTGAGTGCAGTGATTTTTTAAAAGCAGGGAGGTTGGTGGTGATACGGATGAAGGGAGGAAGGGAGTTCCATAGGCGTGCCAGGGCAAAGGACAGGAGGTTTTGTCCTGGAGAGTGAAGGGGTTTGTACAGTTCTATTAGGTTTTGGTTATTAGATCTTAGGAGTCTTTGTGTCAGGTGCATTTTTAAGGTAGAGCTGACAGAGGGAGGGATGAAAAATTAGTTTGTGAGCAAAAGTGAGCTGAGTATAGGAGAGATAGTTGGGGAGCTCTAGCCAGTTAAGTTTGTGGAGAGATGCACAGTGATGGGTAGATGATTTGTGGCTAGTGGCAAATTTGGCAATTTTATTAGAACAAGAGGACAGTTTTGTCTTGAGAGATGATTGTAGGTTTGTTAGGAGAGGGGCACCATAAAGGAGGGACGGGGTGAGAAATGTAGTAGCGAGAGTGAGCTTAGTAGATGTAGTGAGGAATCGATTGTGTCGGTAGAGCATGCCAAGTATTTGGTGGGTTTTTTTATGTTTAGTTGTAGGTGGCTATTGAATTTAAGCTGGTCATCAATCTGGACTCCTAGTAGTTTGGTTTCAGATACCAGTTCAAGACGTGTGTTATTCTGTGTAGTGATGGAGAATAGTTTTCTATCAATGGTGTTGGTTTTTGAGGAGGTAAATACCATAAGTTTGGTTTTTGATGCAATGAGTGCTAGATGATTGTCCTTCATCCACTGTTCTGTGGTAGAAAAGGTGTCTTGAGTCAGTTTTAAGAGAACGGGGATGGATGTGGCTGCAAAGATAATAGTAGAATCATCTGCATATTGAATAAGTTTAGCATGAGGAACTGAGTGGAAGAAATCATTTATGAATATATTGAAGGGGAGAGGACCCAAAATGGAACCTTGGGGGACACCAGTGGGTGTGTTAAGGAAAGAGGAGATGGCTTTTTTCCACTTGACAGCTTGTTGCCTGTTGGAGAGATAGCTGGTGAACCAATTGAGAGAGGAAGGGGATAGGTTTAGGTTAGATAGTTAGGAGAAGGTTGTGAGAGATAGTATCAAAGGCCTTAGATAGGTCAAGAAAGAGGGTAGATACAGTAGAGCCAGAATCTCTGGCTTTATTTACAATTTCCAGGAAGGAAAGGAGGGCAGTCATGATGCTGTGGCTGGGTCTGAATCCATGTTGTGTGGAAGTTAGTAAGTTATTATCTAGGCAATAGGGAAGGAGTTGAAGATGGATACATTTCTCTAGAAGTTTTGATATAGGAGAGAGGATGGCGATGGGATGAAAGTTAGTAATATTGCTATTATTGCCTCCTTTGTGCAGGGGAATGATGAAAGCCCTTTTCCAGAGTTTGGGTACAAGCCCTTCTTGGATAGAGTGATTGATTAGGATGCTGATGGGGAAGGTAATGGCTTCAGCAGCTATGCTGAGGAAGGATGAGGGAATGTTATCGGGGGCATTGGTGCATGGTTTCAGCTTTTGCAGGAGTTTTCTTATGGTAGAAGTAGGAATGGGTTTTAGGGAGAATGGTGGGAGTTGAGAGACTGGAGATGAAGGGGGTGACAAGAGGAGGGATGCAGAGGTGTTATTAGAGAAGGATGAGGTTAGTTTGGAAATAGAGTCTATGAAAAAAGAGTTGAATTGGGTAGCCAGGTCTATATCTAGTGCATTTGGGTCTGGGCTTGGGTTTTCTGCTGAGCCAGGTTTTAGGAGGGTAGTGATGCCTTTCCAGAATTTTTGAGGATTGGTTTTGTGGTTGTTTTGGAGTAGGGAGAAGTAATTCTGTCGATCTGCTGTGATAAGCTTGTTAACGGTATTGCAAAGTGTTTTGAATTCATTAAGGGTGGTGGGAGTTTTGTTTCTTTGGTAATGTGCCCAGGTTTTGTCTCTAAGTCGCATGGCAGTTAGTGTGTTTTTTGTTAGCCAGGGGGCGGTATTGTTTCTTATTCTTTTGAGTAGAGCTATCCCACCACCCTTGTTGTGGGCCCTGTCATTTCTGATGATAGTGTAGTTTGGCGGCACTATTTCAGCATCTTTTATACGAGGTTTTAACCAGGTTTCAGAAATAGCTAAGATGTCAGGTTTGTTGCGGAGAAGCCAGGCATTGAGGTTGGGGATTTTGTTAGCTATGCTTTGGGCATTTAGAGAAGCTAATAGGATGGATTTAGATGTAGGGGAAGTGGTGTTTGGGCCTGGGTTAGGGTGTATATCTCCAAATAGAAGTATGGTTGTTAGGTGTTGGATTATGCTGATGAAGTGTTTGGATTGTCTTGTTTGTATGTTGTATATTGTCAGGTTTGTGTGGATATTGGGGGTTAGAGAATTTTTAAGTGGAGCTTAGTTTGTAGTGAAAAAATAGATGGGTGTTGATGGGATACAGTCCAGGGGAGATTGAGACAAATGAGTGTAAGTGAGTTGAAGGGAGTGAGCTGGTTGTGTGTAGTAATGGTGTGTGGTTTGTGAAGTTTGGCTGGGTAAGGTAGTGGATATAAGTAAGGTTCAGAAGTAGTAGTAGTTGGATTGAGAATGATTTAAGCTTTGTAAGCATGTTGAGGCTTTGATAAAGTAGAATATGTAGTGTAGGGAGAAGGGTTAGAACTAGATATTGTGCTGTTAAGTATGAAGGGAGGTGTGAAGAGATGGATTATAGGGGGAGGGGGTAGAAGATGGTGGTGAAAGGGGAGGGGTGTAATAGGTAGAGAGGAAGTAGGAGTGGTTAGGGAAAGGGGAGGGGTGTAATAGGTAGAGAGGAAGTAGGAGTGGTTAGGTGAGTATAAGTGTAGATGAGAGCAGAAGAAGGAAGATTCTGCAGAGACGATCTGTGTATAGCAGATTTCCTGAGGCACTCTTGGTATTTACAGGTGAGTAAGGTGTGATAATGCAACTATTTGGTAGTTGAGGGATAGAGTGAAAAAAATGATAGAAGTATAGCTGGATAGAGGGGGGAAGAAAAGCCCTGATGTAGGTAGTGTAGTACAGCAGGAAGATTGGAAAGTAGTCAGAGATAAAGTATGGGAAAAGTAAGGATGCAGCACAAGCCTAAGGTTAGACTGCCACCTAGTGGACAATGAGTAGGGTACAGCACTAGGTAGCTGTAGCAGAGATAGCAGATAGAGATGGCTTAGATAGTAGTCAGTGAGGAGAAGGTCAGTATTTAAGGGGTAGGAGGAAGTATGGCTGCTGGATTCCTGGCTCGATCACTAAAAAATATATACAACACTAGATAATTACAAAAAGGTTCAATAAAAGAATAAAAGCAGAAGCTTATCAGCATCAAGCAGAATGGTAATCAAACCAGAAGTAGATAAAAATCAGGCAGCAACTGAATGTGCCAAAAAAACAAAAGAAAGAATATAAGGTGAAGGATCATATGAGAAGGCATGAAATGTGGAAAAAGCATAAATATATTTGCAAGTATAGAAAACTTCTGGAAGAACCTCATGTTGATCAGGAACAAACACAGGAATGGTTAAGGAGAGGCAAATTCAAACCAAGAGATGAAAGGTTAATACTGGCGGCCCAAGATAGTGGGCTGTGTACATGTTAGTTTATAAAGTCCATTGATCATGTGGGAGAAACAGACAAATGTAGGTTTTGTAAAACTGAATTGGAAACAGTTGCACACCTCGTTGCTGTCTGCGACATACTAATGGCAGAAGGACTGTAAACTGAAAGGCATAATAATGTGGCGAGAGTGTTGCACTGGGGATTGTGCAAATATTATGGTACTGAAATGGCTGAAAAACACTGAAAACATGAGCCACAAAGCATCATACATCACATGGGATCATCCATTACCAACAATTCAAAAGATAGATGCTAGAAAAGCGGGTATAGTGGTCCAAGAACAGAAGACAAGAGTAGGTTCATAAGTTGGTACTAGGCTATTGGCCCTAGGGCCTATACAAGCCTAGCCATAACAATTCCCTGGCTACTGATCATTGAAACTGCCACACCCAGTGACTACAGTGTCTTTGTATACAGAGAGACATAAAGTCATAAAATATCAGAATCTGCAGGCAGAAACGAGGGCAATGTGGAAAAAAGATACTCAGACAGTTCCAATAGTAGTAGAAGCAACAGGTCTTATAAAAAAGAATTTACAATTGTATTTAGATATGTTACCAATACATGTAATGCCATACAAACTGCAGAAGGAGTCATTACTGGCTACATTGCGGGTGCTGCTAAGAGTACTACTGGCTGATATCAAAGATTGAAACAATACAAATTTCATGAACTTTAATCGTACTTTGACTTAGGAATGGGGTCCATTCGCATCATTGTATTAGAAACCCAAAAGACTTGGGGAAATTAAAAAAAATAGATAGATCTATTTATCTATCTATCTATATATGGAAGCATACCCTGTCATTGAAACGGAAAGTAGTCGATCCAACATTGATCACCTATTTTCTGTCGAAAACTTAAACATTGGTGCACAAAGGATCGAGGGGGAAAAAAAAATTTTTGAAGGGGTGGCAAGCCCCCTGTGATCCCCACACCCCCTGCTAATTTTATATATATATATATATATATATATATATATATATATATATATATATATATATATATATATAGGTTCATAGGTTCATAGGTTCATACTAGGCTATCTGCCCTAGGGCATTTATAAGCCTAGCCAGAGTGTGTATGGCTTTCGCCACCCATATATATATATATATATATGCACATATATATATATAAACTCCAAAATTACCCTACAGTGGGGAAAGGCCATATACCCCAATTCTCACTGTACCATGATCTGTTGGTGAAAAAGCCTGTACTTTTTGATCCTGTGTACCGTCCTTTTCATACATTGATGTAAATTCAACATAAGGTTCTGCAAACATATATATAAATATATATTTAAAGATATATGTGTATATATGTATATGTATATGGTTCCCCTTTATAATCGCAAAATACTGAAATCTCAAATTTCAGTATTTTGCGACCATAAAGGAGAAACCTTCAAACACCGAACCTTCACAATCCCAAAACTACAAATCCCGAACACACAGCATACACAACACCCACACTACAAAACAAATAAACACACAAAAACAAAACACCACACATCCACATACCTACACTACACATAAGCAGGAGGGCAAGCCCCCCTGCGCCCCCACACACACACACACACACACACACACACACACACACACATCACACATAGACAAACACTAACACATCCAACAATTACATACTTATACGTTCACCTTCCTACCCTAACTCACACATACAACTTACAAACAATCTCACATACACTCAAACTCCCACCCAAAACCCTTACAAAACACTCACTTACCTTAGATTCCATGTAAAACGATACACTACGCCAAACAACATCCAAACAAAACACTTCACGGAACATAAAGCCATAACCGCGAATTCAAAATATTCGAATTCACGATTATGCACTTTCAACATTTTCAAAATTCTCCTTTATGGTCGAGAAATACTGAAATTTGAGATTTTAGTATTTCATGATTATAAAGGGGAACTATATATATATATATATATATATAGATATATATATATATATATATATATATATATATATATATATATATATAGATATATATATATATATATATATATATATATATATATGGTGACACAAAAGTCATTGAGTATTCAGGTTCTTGAGTGTGTAATAGACCACTAACTTTCATCGTAGGACATATTTTTGAATGTCAGTTGCCAAGATTTGGGTTATCATATGGTCAGCAGGTTAAACTGTTAAGTATGAAGTTATAGATTCATAGGTTCACAGTTGCATACTATATTAACGACGACTAGGGAATTTATAAACCTAGCTGTGCAGTTTAACCCACTTGTATCACTGTGTATCATGGGTGTTTACTAGGAGCAGGTATGTTAGCTAGGAAGTTTATAGTAAGCGATGAGTAATGTAAGTGGAATAATTGCAAGAGTGAAAGCTGTTCAACTGGTGGCACTGCTTTACTTGGTCTGGATTTTTCTTTAGTGTTCGCTGTCAGCACTGTTTTTATTTATGACTCCTTGAGTGGTTGCATCATTATGTGTGGACAGAATGCTTAGAAGCCTTCTTTCTTTATATTTTATTTCATTGCTTAAGCTCTTGTCCCTTTCTGGATAAGAATACGCAATTTGTATTTTATTTTTTCCTTAGGAGTGCTGCCTCATCTTTCTAAAGATGCTGGCAACTTGTGGTTAGCAGTTTCCTCAGATCTAGTAACTAATAATTGGTAAGTGAAAGGACTATCAGCACTTGAAGTACTGATATGCTAGAGTCTCCACAGCAGACGTGTAGCTAGGGAGGTCAAATGGGGGGCAGCTGCTCTAGTCGCAATGTGTAAGAAGGCATGATTGGCAGGTCATTTTGTTGTTGCTGCTTTTTTTTTTTTGTTTCTCTCAGTATGTAAACTTGTATCTATATTGATCCAGAGATGTTACGGTGAAAGTGACTCTTTACTTTTTAAGTATTTACTGGTGCATTTTGACCAAAAAAAGCAAACCTTACTATGTATAAATATGCCATGTTTTGCCCTTTTTCTGAGTTTGTCAGTACAGTATAAATGGATTGAAACACAGAGCGTACAGGCGAAGTGCCAGATTGGAGGTGGGACCTTTTAATTTTTTATTATTATTTTTTACTCCTGGAAGCATTATAGGTTCATAGGTGTGTACTAGGCTAATGGCCATGGAGCTTTTACAAGCCTAGCCCTTAGAAGTGCCCTGTTGAGGCTAATAAGGGAGTTTTTCCAGTCTTGGGACTTCACCTTTTTCTGCAACAGTTTCTTCCTTCTGTTGTAGAGTTTATTAATGGCTGGGGGCCACCAGATTGGCTTCCTTTTTTTGGAGGAGAGCGTCTTGATTCTGTTGGGTATGGCTAGTTCCATGCATTTATGTACATGTCCATACAGTGCATTGGTGTATGATTTGGCAGTCATGCATTTATTTTCCATTGGCATGAGTGCTGTGAAGTTAGCCACCTCTGTTTTTAGGAGTCCAAAGTCGGCTTTGGAGAAGTTTTTCAAGGTGGTTACCTTTGTGGGAGGTGTGGGTGAGATGTGGATTTCCATGGTGATTAGTTTATGGTCGGAGCTCACCAGGGAGGGATTGACTATTGGTGTTGAGCAATGGTCGTCCATGTTAGTAATAACCAGGTCAAGGATGTTGCTTCCTCTAGTGGGGGTCAGAATGAGCTGGTCCAGGGCACTGGAACTGATGAATTCCTGGAAGTGTAGGGCCAGTGTATTGGTGCTTGAGTAGTTTTCCCAATTGATGGAGGAGTATTTGAAGTCTTCTAGTATGAAACTGTTGGGTTGGACACTGATAGATTCCAAAGTGCTTAGGAACATGGAGTGAGTCAAGGGACATGGTTGGGGACCTATAGCAGGCTATGACCTGCATCGCCATCTTATCCAATGTTAGTTGTACCTGAAGTATCTCAGATGCGTTATGCTGGGCTGCTAGTCTGGAAGTTTGCATGTCTTTTATGAATATGGAGGCACCACCGCCTTTGCACCTTCGGTCCATGTTTCGGGGCCGAAAGGTGTGGAATGAGTTATAGCCTGATAGCATAGGTGTCATAAGCACAATCTCTGTATTCTTCCTCCCCAACTACAAACGTACCAGTACATTACTGCAAGTTAACAAGCATGCAACTTAGCAAGCACAAAGATCCTCTGTCACAATATTGACAGAAATATTTACACTGTAATCACGTGTGTAAGGTATGGAACAGTATGGCATACTTTAACGTTAATACAACCCACTAACCAAGCTGAAGTACCCAGGAAAGAAACAGCAAGCACTGCAAAAATCAGATGTTTTAATAAAGCCAAAAGGCTATATTAAAACATCCAATTTTTTTTAGTGCTTGCTGTTCCTTTCCTGGGTACTTTAACTTGGTTATTTGGTACCTGGAACCTCATTGCTTTGGATTAGTACAACTCACACTGATGTGACTCATTCTGCTACAGGCAGCAGACTTGCAATATATCTCATCAGAGAGTTTTGGCCAGTACATGTAGATGCACTGACAAACTAAAATACAATTCTTAGTGTTTATCTCATTATTGATTCTGGATCACTCAATTTGCATGAAGAGTAAACGTGGCAAACATTTTGTTGAGTTCTACACAATGCCATGCACTTGCCTGAGCACCTGCAGTAAGGTCTGTGCACCCATAGAAATCCCAGATCATGAGGGCTGAGGAATTGTCATACTCATATCTCCAAGTACACCTCAGTATGAGTAATATTCCTCAGATAAAGTTTTGAAGAGCAATGATCATCACATTCCCACATTGAAAAGGTCTGTCACACATTCAAGTCTTACCTATTATTTAAACTGATATCCATGGTAGATTATACTGACTAATGTTAAATCATCCAAAGAACATTTTATAACTATAACATGACACATGTTAACCTTGTCATGAGCTTTCTGATTAAAATTGCTGGTAAGCTGTTAATAAGTGTTCCACATGTTGCCCAGTTGCGTTATGGTAGATGGTGTTCCACAGTATATATATGGAATGTTGAGAACAGTGGTCCTGCTGTCTGTAACCATCTGAAGATGCAGTCACTGTTGAGCACATATGCCGTGCAGCAAACACAGGAATTGAGGACTGCCATATTCCACCCCTTAAAGTGCCATTGGGCCAATAATAATAATAATAATAATAATAATAATAATAATAATACACTACTTTTTTATTATTTGGCCATCCATCCCACAAATGAGGTACCTGTAGAATAGTGTGTGTGTGTGTGTGTGTGTGTGTGTGTGTGTGTGTGTGTGTGTGTGTGTGTGTGTGTGTGTGTGTGTGTGTGTGTGTATATGTGTGCTGTACCTTTAAGAAGCATTTCAAGGTCAGCACGTCTATATAAATAGCAAACACATGCTAGCTTCAGTGCCATTTTGAGAGTACAGCCAGACAGTGAGCATGTACGAGTGTAATAGCTAGTTTGTTTATACGTTTACCTAAGTTAAAGTTATTAAGCCTCCATCTTGAAGTGTTTGTACATAATAAAGCTGCCTGAACAGAACCCATGAAGGCTTGTCTATTTTATCCTGACTGGACGAGCGACATGGTGTCAGAACCAGATTCCAGAGACTGTTTTTCAGAGCTACGAGGTGCAGAGTTAACAGTGAAGGTAAACTAAGTGCAAAAAACCAAAAAATACTTTTCCTTTCCTAAACTTTCCTAGCTAGTTGTTCCAGAGATCAGATTTTGCTGATCCCTGGGCTTTGTATTTGGTTCCTGTTTCCTCCATTTTCTTGTGTGGCCAGAGGTAGTTTCTTTACTCACCAGTGGGAGTGGGGAGTACTGAGCTGCTTGTTTGTCCTCAGAGGAGTGTTTAGAGACAGCAACTAGTAATTTGTTGGCCATTTTGGGTCATTTCCTGTTTTTTCCAGCCCCCTGCTATAAAGCACGCGTTAGCGCGGAGTTGCCACTGTTGCACACAAGAGCAGCGGTGGTTAAACAAGGTTAAACTATTCGGGCTACCTAAATTCCACTCTTCAAATTTTCCCTTAAAACTACCTTCCTTGAACTGTACTGCCGATCTAACCAGCGTATCCTATAACTAAAAACTTCATCTCTACTTGATTTCCAAGTAGACTAGTCTCTATCTGTAAAGCCTAGCACTTGCTCCTACAGTACTTGCACCTTGATAAAGCACTATTATTATAGATAGTACCCCACCAGCCTAGAACCCACATCCCCCGGAGTCTCTTGTAAGTTTTTTTTATCTATTACTTCTAGCATGTTGAGGGATCAGCTGCTAGTGTCCTCTCCTGCTCACCTGGTGAACCTGGGAATATTGAGGCAATGTTACAATTGCCTCATGTACAGAGACAATCCTCTCCTTCTCCCACAAAACACAAATACATGCGAGAGATGCAACTATACGGCCAAACTGGAGGCTGAGCTCTCTCAACATAGGACTGGCAAGACCAGACAGGAGGAGAAGGTAACCACACGCACTACATACCCAGTCACACATAGTACCATCACAACTTCAAATCATACACATAATCACACAAAGACATACTCGGAGGCTCTGATCAAAAATCTACCAAAACAGCAGAGGCCACCAAAGCAGACACCCAAACAACTACCACCTCAGGACCCAACACATGCAACACATAGACCACACAGTCAGAGTGTCAAACAGTCACAGCCCTTAAGGCCAAACACAATGCCAGACACACTCGTCATTGGTGACTCCATAGTCAGGCACACTGACGTCCCGCTCACCAGACTGAGTAAGGAGAAGGTCACAGTAAGCTGCCTGTCGGGCGCTAGAATCCGCCACATAACGCAAGCACTCAGGTCTCTCAACAGCAGGTACAAGTACGACTCAGTCATTGTCCATGCTGGTGTCAACGACCTGAGACGTACCTCCTTGGACTACATGAAAAGAGACATTGAGGAGCTCTCTGATTATGTAGCCCAGGCAGGTATGACCCTGACCTTGAGCAGTATCCTACCTTCACCTAGAATGATGCCACAATACAGTGATAAGATGATCAGCTTTAATAATTGGCTTAAATTCTGGTGTCATTCAAAGGGGATCCAATGTCTGTCTGCCTGGGATGACATGCTGGACAAGCCACGCTGCTCGCAAGGGATGGCTTGCACCTGTCACCCTGGGCTTCCGGATATTGGCAAAGGCTCTTGCCACCCCCATAGTGCCTTTTTAGGCAAGGCTCAAATTCTAAACCTACCACCCTAGAACACAAAAAAGGAAAAAAACTAAGGGTAATGCTGCTCAATGCCAGAAGTCTCAATCTCAAGATGCACGCACTCAAGGCCCTTCTCAGTATGGAGAACATCGATGTCTGTGCTGTGACAGAAACCTGGTTCAAGGCTCCTGAGAGCACCCCAGCACTATCAGGTTTCACCTCATATCATGCGTTCCGCCCGCAAAATCCGGACAACACCAAGAAAGGAGGGGGGGTGTCCATATTCATAAAGGACACACACACCTCAAGGTTGGTGGCAACGCACGATGCATTGGAGACCATCCAGGTGCAATTAACCATAGGCAAGACTGCTCTGCAATTTGTAGCATGTTACAGGCCACCCTCTCAAACTCAGGAACCTCACATGGCCTTCCTGAAAACACTGGAGGGGTTAAATGTATCTCCAAACACCATCATACTAGGTGACTTCACCTACCCTAATATAGACTGGGAACACTACTCAAGCCCAAACACTCTAGCCCAAAGGTTCCTGGAGTTCATAAACTCAAATGCCATGGAACAACTAGTCACCATCCCCACAAGAGGAGAAAACATACTTGATCTCATCATCACGAACATGGGATCACAATGTTCAACACCGGAAGTATACCCCTCACTGGTGAGATCAGATCATAAACTAATCTCGCTGGAGGTCCTCATCCCGCCCCCACCTGAAATAAAAAGACCACAGTAAAAACTTCTCAAAAGCCGACTTCACACTTCTAAAGACTAGTGTGATCTCCTTTAAGGCCCCTGAGCCAGTGGTAAACATTACTCAAACCGCTGAATCACTTACAAATGCCTTCTACCAGCACCTACAGGACTGCATGGATCAGGCAATCCCAAACAAAACTAAGACTCTTTGTACCAAAGGCAAGCGTCCAGTCTGGTGGACCCCAGCCATAAACAAGCTCTACAACAAAAGGAGGAAGCTACTACAAGATAGAGCAAAATCCTTGAAAGGTAAGACACCTTTGATCATTATAAGTAAAAAACTAAGAGCTCTCATAAAATCATCCAAGGCAAATTTTGAGAGAAAAATCGCCAAGGACTCAAAAGACAATCATAAGGCCTTCTTTAGCTATGTTAGAAACCTAGGAGGAAACTCCCAGATATGCTCAGAATTAGTTCAAAATGATGTGAAGATTACCGAACCTACACACATTGCCAACATACTGGCTGACAGGTTCAGTGCAAACTTCTCCCCCCCTCCCCCCCAAAAGGAGAGATATCTATACCAGAGGATTGTAGCCCCCAAACATCTCCAATGCCCAGGTGAGAACTGCTCTCTCCAAGGCAAAAAACACAGCATCCATGGGACCGGATGGTGTCCCCGGCTGTGTGCTCCATGAACTCAATGAGGAATTAAACCCGCAGTTAGGACAGCTGTTTAATCTTAGCCTCACCTTAGGATACGTACCCAAGGAGTGGCGCACGGCGACTGTGGTCCCACTTCACAAGGGCGGTGCCTCCACCGACCCTGGGAATTACCGTCCCATTAGCTTGACAAGCCTTATCTGCAAAGCCATGGAGAGGATCATAATGGAACTCATAAATAAAGACATAGGGAACTTGCAGACTTTGGATCCAACCCAGTTTGGCTTTGTCAAAGGCAGATCATGCCTTTTAAACTTGGTTGACTTTTTCGAAACAGTCACCAAGGCCATTGATGAGGGTAAGGCAGTTCATACAGCCTACCTCGACCTGGCAAAGGCCTTCGACACAATACCCCACTCAGGTGTCATCGAAAAACTCATCAGCTTGAATGTAAACCCATACATCACAAGATGGGTTGCAAACTGGCTAAGTGACAGAACCCACAGGGTCAGAGTTGCTGGCACCATGTCAGACTCAAAGCCTGTCACAAGTGGTGTCCCACAGGGCTCAGTCCTGGGACCACTCTTGTTTGGCATCTACTTTTCTGAAGTACAAGCAAACACAGGAGGGTTATGGCTGACAAAGTTTGCAGATGACTGCAAACTGGGCGCCATAGTCGAAAACACATCTGACACAGATATCCTTCAGAAGGGCCTCACAGAAACGGATAACTGGTGCCAGAGCCATGGCCTAAAGTTAAACGCCAAGAAATGCATAGTCATACCCTTCGGGAAAAACAAGGTTACCCCTAGCTACCATATAGGTGGCAATCCACTGAGCACAGAAGAAGTCATCAGGGATCTGGGGACCCAGGTTGACAGTAACCTTTCGTTTGACACTCATGTTGCCAAAGTAGTTAGGAAAACCTTCTACATTGCCCACCTGATCATGAAGGGATTCACATCTAGATCTAGGGAGGTCATCGTCCCCCTGTACTCATCACTCATTAGACCTATGATTGAGTACAATGCCCCATTCGGAATGTATCTGACCCGACACCTGCAGCAGCTGGAAAGGCCCCAAAAGTTCCTCACCAAAAGGATAAAGGGTCTCAAAAATATGTCTTATGCTGCCCGACTGAAAGAACTCCAGCTCTATTCAGTCGCATACCGCTTGCTCAGAGGTGACCTGTGCCTTACATATAAGGCCATGTCAAACCCAGATTTGATGAATATGTTTCACCTCAAAAAATCTAGATCCCTCAGAACCACAAGGGCGGGAGACTTAAACCTTGACACGGTTATTAATAGAACGTGCTGGAGGGACAGATTCATCACCCAGAGACTCCCTATGCTGTGGAACAAAATCCCGGTACATGTGAGGCAGAGCACCTCGCTGGCCTTGTTCAAGAGGAATCTTGACCAATGGATGGGAGATCGCAGATATACCCCAGGGATTACTTCAGTGTCACTGCTTGACAGATGCACAGCAAAATAATAGGCATAGTTTTCTTCAAACTAAAGGGGTGGCAAAAGCCACATAACTATGGGCTAGGCTTATAAGTGCCCTTGGGCAGATAGCCTAGTATGAACCTATGAACCTATGAACCTATGAACTGGAGAATATTTGAGCAAGAGCACAATATTTTTATACAAGCAGCTTATTCTGACAAAGATGCATGCACCAGGGCATTAATTTTGCTAAACCTAGCTGAGTCAGAGGCCACTGAAAGAGAGCCTTCATTTGTGTATGCAACAGCAGTATATGATGGAGAAGGTGAAAACAGTCACATTGTTATACAGGCTGAATCAAGGGAAGATCCCAAGTGTTTGAAACGCAAGTTCAGGGAAATGTGTAACCCCCAGACAAATATTACATTAGAGAGGCATTTGTTTTACACAAGAGATTAGAAACCAGTGGAAACCTTTGCAGCTTACATTACTGACCTGAGAAGCAAAGCTAAAATGTGTCAGTTTGGTGACTTAAAAGATGAGTTGATAAAGGACAGGCTTGTGTGTAGTATTAATAGTGCTGCAGTGAGAAAGATTTTGCTTCATCACAGTGATTTAATGCTGAGCAAGGCTATTGAGATTTGTCAAATCCATGAAGTTACAAAGGCACACAAGTATGCTTGTAAGTGATAAGAGCATGATTTCAGCAGGCTCCAGAGCAAATGTAGACAGCATGCAACACGTGGCTAGTAGAAGCAGGCTTAAACACATGGTACTTGCTACCCCTGCAGGCTCCGCAGGTAAAACCCGTAGTTTTCCAGCAAAGTCTAAGAAAAGGACATGCTCAGTGCAGTACAAGGGTGAGTCAGCAAAACCCAAATCCAGCTTTATTGTTAACTGTCACAACTGTGGTGCCAGTCATGAATCTAAAAGAGAAAAATGCTTAGCATTTGGTCAGCAATGCCACAACTGTAAAAAATGAAACAATTTCAGAAGTTTTGCAAATCAAGTAAACCTCACACAGTTATAAAGAAGGGTCACATCACTCAAAAAAGAAAGTTGATCATATAGAGGGATGTAATTCTACTTTCACCATAGATGGTGTATCAGTAATTGGTGAAAAGGTTGATGCAGTGAATTTGTTGGCAAAGAGTGAAGTCTTTTGCACTGTCCAGATCAATGGTAAATCCACTGAGCTTAAAGTGGACACTGGCTCAATGTGTAATGTTATGTCAGCAGACACATTCACTAAGGTAAGAACTGGTGAACAACTCAATGTGGCTAGTTGTGTGAAACTTGTTGCTTATGGAGGAGAAGAAATTCAAGCCAAAGGATCAGTAGTGCTTTCATGTTAACTGGCTAGTAACTGTTACAACTTGTTATTCTATGTAGTCCAAAGACCTGTGCAGTCATTATTGGGTCTCAGAGACAGTTTGAGAATGACTTTGCAATCCATTATCAAAGAAGTTCATTATATAAGCACATATCCTAGTTCCAATTTTACTGAAGCTATTTTCTCAGAGTATGCTGATGTTTTCGATTACAAGCTACAGTTAACTTTGAACCTAACACCACTCTTAAGTATTCAACTCCGGTACCACCTTTAACATTCCTATAAGAAAAGTGCAGTCCAGGTCTGAACTGTCTGCAAACAGCTACAGTTAACTTTGAGTATGTGTCTAACTGTTTGAGCCAATCTTCGTTTTCCCCTGGAGAGCACTGTGCTTTGGCTGTAAGCAGCCCACCACCACCACACACACACACACATCTTCCACTTTCTCTTATTCCCTTCTGTTAGCAAATAGTATCAATAACTGATCAATACTGTGTGTTTGTTTATTTAAACTATACCACAGTAGCCTACTGATACAAGGTTATCCTGGTTTTCCACCTGAGAAATTAAGACAAGACTTACAGTTTCAGAGCAGTCCTTGGTTAATTGTGATTGTTCTTAACACATACTTGTCTTGCTTTGGCTCATTAGCAGCAGTACAAAGAACTGCCTGCTCACACCCTTGTTCTTCCCTCCCCTTCCCTGTTTATTACCTTAAGACAATCCCGGAGTTAATAAATATTACCTGTGGCAGGCACCATTTGTAAAACTACAATCCACTCTGCTACAGGCCCCATGAAGGCTCAGTGTCTCTCCAGTAAGTGTTTTACAACTGTAAATGCCTATTTATGTTGAATTGTATTAGACACTTTACAACTGTATATGTTTATGTTGAATTTCAAGCCTGTACTCCAATCTGCTTACTTACACTATCAGGCTATTTACCCCACTCATAGGACCAAAAACTGGGACTGGGTTAGCCCTGCCCCCTTATCCCACCCGCCCCCACTGTGTCTACATTTATAGCCACTAGGCCACACCCCTACTTCCTCTCCAACCTACACAACTTCCTCTCCAATTTCCTCCCCCCCACCACTTTACTGTTTAACCACTACTATTCCTCTGAAGCACACTGACCCCACCCATTGATGACATATAACATGTTTATAAATAATTATAAACTCCTTCCTCTTATCTTACCACTCTTAATTCTGCCATACTTTCTTACTAGCTATGAAAATCTCACATTCGTAGGTTTCTCTTATCCAAAATGCCAAACCAAGACCCCCCCTACCTCCACTGACTGCGGAACTTGCCCACTACTACACTACCCCAAAAATTATAAATTCCAACCACTTGCTTCTAAAAAACCACTCCAATCAACACCAAAATCCAAATATGAACTAAAACTACTATTCAAAGTTATTAGACTACTAGCGTATCTAAGACAAAACATAACCAAAGATGGGGACATCCATCCTAATCCAGGCCCAACCTTAACTCAAAATCCTACCAGCCCACCACTCTGCCACCGACTGGTCAACTCCCTCCTAATATGCCACTTAAACATTAGAAGCCTAAACAATAAGATACATAGCCTGCATGCTGTACTAGCCACATACCTCCCCAACATAATGTGTCTATCTGAAACATGGCTCCGGCCATCAACCAAAGACAATGAGATCCTGCCTCCTGGTTACAATATACTTAGGGCAGATAGAGTAAAGAAAAGAGGAGGTGGAATAGCCGTCTTATATAATAGCACACTTAACATCATAACTAACCCTATACAACCACCCCAGGTCTCTAACACTGAAATACTAGCTCTAAAAATTCTACTAAATAATCATAAGGGCATTAACCTAATTGTCACCTATATTCCCCCTGGGAACAATGTAGAAACACTAGAGGTCATTCTACATTGGATAGCCAACAACTACCCTCAAGAAACCATTGTCCTGGGCGATGTTAATATTGACTGGAACCAATGCACAGCACAGTCCAACCCCATCCCTGTTAACCTACATGGATTCACTCAGATAATATCATCTACCACATGTACAGGTAACAACAACCAAAAAGAGAGTATACTAGACTGGATACTCACCAACAGTCATCCCCAGAACTATATGTCTGGAACTCTCCCTAATGATCTTAGTGATCACCTGCTCACATACATCATGAAAGACAAAATTAATTGTACAAGCTTACCTATTTATAGGTCTATCAGATCCAAGAAAAACTTTGACCCAACTAAATTTCAACTTGAACTCAAATCATGTAACTGGACAAAACTAAAGTTCCTTCCCCTTGATGAGGCAGTGTCATCATTTAACAATTCATTCCTTACTATACTTGACTCGCATGCCCCTAAACGCTCAATAAGAATTAAAACTCAACTAGCACCCTGGCTAACAACAGACACCAAAACCAAAATAACAACTAGAGACAAAGCGTGGGATAAATGGCGCACTACCAAACTACCCCTAGATCGTATCAAATTCCAACAACTTAGAAATGAGACTAAAAAAGCCATCATACTAGATAAGAAAAATTACTTCTACAATCTGCAACATAAACATCAGAATAACCCTCAAAAGTACCGGGCAGGCATAAATAAACTTCTCCAACCAGGCAAATCCACTACTCCGACCCCAGGAACATTATCTGACAAGAGCCAAGAAGATATAGCCAATTCATTCAATACTTTCTTCACAGAAGCCATCCAGTCATTAGCTAACCAACTTTCTCCTCCCCACACTTCTATAAACACTATACCCGACTCACCACTCTCTTTTAACTTCCAGCCAGTGTCCACATCCTTTATCAGATCCCTTTTGAAAACTGAAGCCAACCACCCTTTCAGCTGATCTTCTGCCGCTGAATACCTGCAAATTGCTGCAGATGTCGTAGCCTACCCTATCTCAATCCTAATTAACAGAACCATAACCGAGGCCTCAATCCCTCAATTTGGAAAATATCCTGTTATTCCACTCCACAAAGGAGGTTCATCCACAGAACTATCCAACTATAGACCTATAGCCATACTATCACCACTTGCCAAAATTATGGAAAAGTGCATGCACAACCAACTAATGCTCTATCTAACCCAAAATAAACTACTCACAGACTCTCAACATGGATTCAGACCCCATCATAGTACAACCACTGCCCTCCTCTCTTTTACTGAAAACATTAATCTTAACCGAATAATAAAAAATATCCTCCGCTCTCTTCCTGGACCTATCGAAAGCCTTCAATATGGTAAACCATCAGTTACTTCTATATACTTTAAAACCCTGTATCTAGATACTCCAGCCCTTGACTGGTTTCAAGCTTACCTCACTGGGAGACAACAAGCAGTAATGTGGCAAAACAAGCTCTCCTGCCTACTACCAAATACCATAGGAGTTCCTCAAGGTTCCATATTAGGACCTCTCCTCTTTTCAGTCTTCATAAACGACATCCAAACAGTCATCCCTGAAGCCACCTGCATTCAATATGCAGATGACTCGACTATAATATGTTCCAATGCCTCTCTTGCAAATCTACTAACTACCACCCAACATAGCTTCACCAAAGTCGAAAACTGGCTTGCCAACCATCTCCTGATCTTAAATCCAAACAAAACCAAGTTACTTCTCTTCTACCCAACCAATAGATCTCCGACTGAAAACTTCACTATAAAATCCAATAATAGGACCATCATCTCCCCAGACACCTATACAAAGCTATTAGGAGTAAACATTGACAATAAACTCAGATTTGATATACATATCAACCAAGCCATTAAGTCAGTCAACAAGAAACTTGGGACCCTATATAGAATTAAAGCCTTCCTTACCCAGAATGCCAGGGCAGCCACAGCCCGTTCACACCTTCTCTCTACCCTACTATATGCCTCTCCGGTTCTCACTCACCTTAACAAATCTGATCTGGCCAAGCTCTCATCCTGCTATAATCACATTGCCAGGTTCGTTACAGGCCTACCCTACAGAACACACCACTGTACTAACCTGAAAAAGCTTGGATGGATAGAATTCCCACACCTTCTTCACCAGTCCCAACTCATAGAGGCCTTCAAAATCCTTAAACAACCTGAGAATACCCCAGCACTAAAAAACTTAATGACTCCCTACTCCAATCTAAGCTGCCTTCGCTCAGCAAACAGACTCCTTGTCCAAACAACTAAATCTCAAAACCTAGGTGGTGACGTGCTATTTGCCAACACCACTGGTAAAATATGGAACTCTCTCCCAAATAACATCACGCTTGCAACTTCTCTAAGTCAATTCAAAAATAGTCTAAAACTCCACTTCAAGTCACACTGGCTATGTCCTTGCTCAAACCCAGACTAGCTCTGTGCCATTAACTAAAACATAAACAACTAGCTAAGATGATAAGTACTTTGTATACTGTGATAAAGAAATATGTATCCTGTCTAACTCTATGTCATTATACTGCCTACCGTCCTTGCTAATATGTTATTAATGATGTTACATTTGTAGTAATCTCAGAAATAGTAATGGCAGTCTTGTACTTGTATGTAAATAGCCTATGTTTTTGTTAAGTTCTTTCAGCTCATTTACTGTACCTAATTATCAATGTAACTCTGTTGGAGCCTCCGCTGAAAAAGGACATGTATCCAGTCGGACCATCCCGGTTAACAAATGTAAAATATATAATAAAAATAAAATAAAGTTGGGCAGGCTTCCAGTTGTGTATTCTATGAAGTTGGACCCAGAGGTCAGTCCAGTGGTCAGACTGGTAAGAAAAGTTCCTGTAGCTATGCACAATAAAGTTAAATCTCAATTGGATAAAATGGTGCAGCAAGGTGTAATTTGTCCAGTCACAGAACCAACTGAATGTGTGCTGTCCATGGTAGCAGCCCACAAAAAAGGCACAGACGAGATCAGAGTGTGTGCGACCCAAGAGATTTGAACACAGTATTAAAGAGACTGCATTATCCACCCCTAATACCAAATTCCACTGTTTTTTTTCTGTCTTAATTGCAAAAAGTTCATTTTATGCTTGATTGCAAACAGATACAGATTCCTCAGGATGCCATTTGGAATAAATTCTGCAAGTGAAGTCTTTCAGCATGCAATGGAGCAAACTTTTTCAGGTTATCCTTGTGTCATAACAGTAGATGATTTATTGGTTGGAGGCAATGGTGAAGCAGAGCATTACAGAAACCTTAAAAGAGAGTTCTAGACAGAGCACATGAAGTGCACTTGAAGCTCAGTCCTCTGAAGTGCAAATTCACTCCACCAGAAGTTACATATGTAGGTCATTTATTTACTAGCACTGGCTTGTGACCAGATGCGTCCAAGCAAGCAGCCATTCTTGAAATGCCAGCTCCAGATAATGTTCAAGCTCTATGTTTTCTTGGCATGGTCAACTATTTAGGCAAGTTTATACCAGGCTTCAGTGAGTTGATAGCACCTTTAGAGAGCTGATGTGCAAAAATGTTACCTGGTCTTGGTTGGAACAGCACCAAAAGCATTTGAAGACCTTAAGCAGAAAATTGCCACCCACCTACATGAAGATACTATGATGTCATTAAACCAGTAACTCTTTTCTCTGATGCTTCAAAGTTTGGTCTTGGCACAATTATTCTTCAAGAGGGTGGACCAGTAGCCTATACATCTAGATCTCATACCCAAACTGAAATGCAATATGCTCAAACTGAAAAAGAACTTTTGGCATAGTATTTGCATGTTCAAAGTTTCATGATTATATCTACGGTTGAGCTGTTCAGATTAAAACTGATCAGCAACCTCTAGTTACTATTTTAAAGAAGCCTATGCATTCAGCTCCAGTGAGATTACAAAGAATGATTCTCAAATTGCAGAAGTGCAACTTCAAAATGGTCTATCCAAAAGGCAAGCTTCTTTATCTGGCTGATACTTTATCCAAATTGCCTAGATCACCCAGAAATACAATGGAACAGCTTAATGCAGAGAATTTTGACTTTGATGTCATGGAAGTGCATAATTTTTCTACCACCAGATTTGATAAGCTGAGAGATCATAAAAAGACCGATCCAATTTTGCAAAAGATGAACCACAACATTAATGCTGGATTGCCGTCAAAGCAATCTAGTGTACCACCTGACGTGCAAACATATTTTCCTTACAGAGATGAGATGTTGATGGAAGATGCCATTATTTTTAAAGGTCCTAAAATTGCTGTTCCTGCTTCCTTATAACATGAATATATCTAGATTTTGCACAGTGGTCACCCAGGTTCTGAATCTGCCAAAAGAAGGGTGAGAGGACTAGTATTTTTGCCTTCTCTAGCAAAAGACATTGATAGAGTGCTTTCTTCTTGTTCAGTATCCAATAGTACTAAACCTCATTTGCAAAAAGAACCACTTCAGCTAAGTCAAGTTCCTGAACTACCTTAGTCAGCAGTAGCCACTGATATATTCGAGTTGAACAATCAGCATTGCTTAGTGTTGGTAGACTCTTACTTGAACTGGTTTGAGATTGATTTACTACCTAATCTAATGTCCACTGCTGTTATTACCAAGTTGAAACGTCATTTCTCAGTCCATGGTAGTCCACACAAAGTTATTTCTAACAATGGTACCCAATTTACTAGTCAGTTGTTTCACAAATTTTCAAAAGAATGGGACTTTGTACATGTTACTAGTAGTCCAGAGTATCCACAGTCAAATGGACTAGCTGAACATGCAGTACAGAGTGCAAAGCAATTTCTGGAGAAGTCAAAGTGTGATAATACCAATGTCTTTTTGAATTTACTTAATACCCCGTAATGATATACTTGGCTCACCTGCTCAGAGACTTCTATCTAGGCAAACCAGAACAACATTGCCTATTAGTTCCAGTTTGTTGAAGCCTAAAGCTAAGAACAACAGGACAATTAGAGCTCAACTTTTCAGAAAGCACTCTTTCCAGAAGTCCAGTTTTAACAAATCAAGCAGATTTCTTCAGCCACTGAAAGGAGGAGAGACAGTGAGGGTACAAACGGCAAAAGGTTTCGACTGGATTGGTTAAGTAATAGGTATATATACCAAACCAAGATCCTACTTCTTGAATCTGAGGGTGTGGAGTACAGGAGAAATCACAGACATCTTCTTGTATCAGAATCAATATCACAGCATTGTTCCTGTGATACAGACTCTAGATTTCAGAGCAATCCAGACAATGTTCCTGTTGCAGAATGTGTCTTACCTTCTACTTCTTTTCCTGATGTCCCCAAAGTTGAACATTCAGCAGAGACAGTCCCAGTTGCTAGACCTAATTTCAGTTTCTATGTCACACGATTTGGTCGTATTTCCAGACCCAGTGTGAAATACACAGCAACCTGGACATAATTGTCTATATGTATTTAGTTCTGTATATGCATGACAAAAAAATTATTTGTATCAATTGCATGTCAATCAAAGTCATCAATATTACGTGACTCCTTTCTAAAAGAGGGAGGATGTAGAATAGTGTGTGTGTGTTGTATCTTTAAGAAGCGTTTCAAGGTCCGCACGTGTATATAAATAGCAAGCATGTGCTAGCTTCAGTACCAATTTGAGAGCGCAGCCAGAGAGTGAGCATGTATGAGTGTAATAGCTACTCTGTTTATAAGTTTACCCAAGTTAAAGTTATTAAGTCTCCATCTTGATGTGTTTGTACATAATAAAGCTACTTGAACAGAACCCTTGAAGGCTCGTCTAGTTTATCGTGACTGGACAAGTGACAGTGCCCATCAGTGCACGTCATTGCATGAAGACTGAAGCATGCAAGGAGTCGTTTGGGTGATAATTCACTGCCACATTCCTAAGATCTTTGAGGGTGAGACAAGTATGGCAGGAGTAGATGAAACAATCTATCCAGATAGTATCCTTCACTTCTAACAATTCTGTTCTCAATTCAGTTAAAAGTTACAAATCACCACGTTGCAGAATTGTAATGACGATTTAATAAAAGGTCCATCCAGATAAAAAAGAAACCAAATTACGTCTTCCAAATACAAAGACTTTTTCAGATAAACTAAACATTTCTACTACCCCGTTTTAAATACCGTCCTACTAAATCACATGGTACATACAACCCAATGTGCTCACTGTTTAAAATTCCATTAATTGTTACATAATTAATTAAACAACAAATGTTATACAAAATTCACTAACAAAGTAAATCACCATATTAACATGAAAGATAAGATATACATAAGTGAAAGACATTTTTTATATGCATTTAATTTTTACCTTTATTTCAATAGTTAAAAGCTTTTTAGCTATAAATTTATGTTAATTTTAGTTGCCTTTAACTCACATACTTCAGGTTATACTTATGTTAAGTACACCTGTTTAAATTCTTTAATCTTAAAATGCATAAAATGGAATAAATTTCATTTATTCCTGCGTATAGGCAGGCGTTTGTGCATAAATGCCACACTAATTCTAACCCCTCTAGTAAAAGGCTATCAGGTCCATCTCTTCCATCTGATCTAATCTGAGCTATAGCTCGGAACTTAAATGTATGCTCTGGACGTTCCACTATGTGTTTTGCAAGAACGTTCTCTGACTTCCTACGACTAATACTATGCAAATGTTCGTATACTGTTTCCTTCAAAGTCCTTATAGTTTTCCCTATGTAAAATACGTGGCATTGTTGACATTTTAGTCAAAACCACGACAAAAAGTTGAGTAAAAACACCTTTATCATACGACACAAAGCTTTCAGGTATAAAAACCCTTTCTCAATGATAGACAACAGGTACATTGAAAACATGCTTTTAAATACAAGCCCAACACATCACATGACCCGCAGCCAAAGTCATATGATCATAAAAACCACAAAAGTTATATATCTTAATCCATTCTATACTTAAAAATCAAAACAACAATGTTTTGATAAACTTAAGAAAATAAAAATAATAATAATAATAATTATTATAAAATCATTTCAGTTTTGTATGCTGTAGCTTAACTAACACAGGTTTTAAAGAAACACCTGCGTTTAAACCCGGAGCTATATCAGCTGATAATCTCACAATCCATTCATATTCTTTATTATCCAATAAATTACATAAATCCCCACCTCTATTGGAAACATTAACACTATCAATAACTCTAAATTTAAACCTGTGTGCAGCCCCACAACTTGTGATATGTTTTGATAAGGCATTAACTTCACTGCCCCTTCTTATGTTGGATTTATGTTCAATAATCCGTTCTTTAAATTTTCTTGTCGTCTTACCGACATAAAAAGAGGGGCATGCTTCACAAGTTGCTAGATAAACAACATTATCTGTCGTACATGTAGCAGAACAATGAAACACATACACCTTTTTAGAAACAGGATGAGTAAAACTATTATTTTTAGACGTATCGTCACCTATACAATTATAGATGTCAACACAACAACTACAATTATGGCAACAAATTGTGCCTTTACTCATCATTTTAAGAGAGTTAGGCTTAGCTTTTTCAAAATCCTTATATCCCAACATGCTCTTGATAGTCCTCATGTTCCTATATGTGAAGTAAGGTTTAGCTCCCACTAATGACTTAATGTCTTCCTGAGCAAGAAGAACTTTCCAATATTTCCTCACTATACCTCTAGTGACATATGTCATAGCATTATACGAAGTAATAAATCTTACCCTTACATTATCCACTATTTTATTTAGTGTACCATTTACGTCCGTGTTAGTCCTTAAGAAAATGGGTTCGTATAATGTACCTCTATTAGATAGTATATGCTCTCTAGTCTCATTCAGTATGGAATTTGGATAGCCACTCTTTCTAAACTCATTACAAGTCTCATCCATTTGTTCTAAGCATACACTGTTATCAGTGTTTAATCTACTAATTCTGGCTAATTGTGCTTTCACTATACTTATTGAACATAAATCCAATAGAGGTGGGGATTTATGTAATTTATTGGATAATAAAGAATATGAATGGATTGTGAGATTATCAGCTGATATAGCTCCGGGTTTAAACGCAGGTGTTTCTTTAAAACCTGTGTTAGTTAAGCTACAGCATACAAAACTGAAATGATTTTATAATAATTATTATTATTATTATTTTTATTTTCTTAAGTTTATCAAAACATTGTTGTTTTGATTTTTAAGTATAGAATGGATTAAGATATATAACTTTTGTGGTTTTTATGATCATATGACTTTGGCTGCTGGTCATGTGATGTGTTGGGCTTGTATTTAAAAGCATGTTTTCAATGTACCTGTTGTCTATCATTGAGAAAGGGTTTTTATACCTGAAAGCTTTGTATCGTATGATAAAGGTGTTTTTACTCAACTTTTTGTCGTGATTGTTGACATTTTGCTAGGTACACAATCATTTTGGACTGTCAATTAAATTTCCCTTTAGTATGGTATTTTCTATTTCTAATGTAAAAATTCTGCCCAGTTTCCATGTGCTTACAAAAGTTGCACACTTCACACTTGGTCATCTCTGGATTTCTAATGAAACTATAGGACTGATTTTCAAAAATGCTTTTAACATTTCTTCCCTTCCTGAATATTATCTGAGGAGGTTTTGGAAGATTTTTGCTGACATAAGAGTCATTTTCTAAAATCTCCCAGTTCTTGTGTAAAATAGCTCTCAGATCCCGTGCACTGACACTGTATGGTGTCACAAAACTATAACTTATAAAGTTATGTTCTCTAATGGTGTTTCCACTCTCTATAGCTCCGTTGTCAGTATAATTAGTTCCATGTTCGAACCATAAAATGGGTTTGTATATCCCCCTATTTCTCTTATTACTAATTTCATCAATTAGGTGTCGTATTAGATCATGGGGGTAACCCCTATTAAGAAACATTTCTTCAAGCTTTTCACATTCGATCTGAAAATCAGATTCGAGGCTAGTCATTCTAGCAGCTCTTACCGGCTGTCCCTTCACCACAGATCTTTTTTGCTGGTACGGGTGACAGCTGGTAAAATGTAAAAAACTGTTGGAATATGTTTCCTTTCTAAATATGGTACTAACATACCTGTTGTTAATACTATCTTTTCTTAACTCAATATCTAGATATGAAATCTTGTGCTCCCCATAACTTGATGTAAAACTCAAAAATTCTGTAGTGTTGTTAAAGTAGTTGAGTAAGTCCATGGCTGTTCTTTCATCACCTTTTAAGATGACAAAAATGTCATCCAAACATCTTGTGTAGAAATAAAGGTGTTACTTAATATTGGAATTATTCCAAATATATTCATCTTCCCAGTGTGCCATGACTAGATTTGAGAACCTTGCCCCACACGGGGACCTCATGGCGACCCCTATTTTTTGCAAGTAAAAGATGTTGTCAAACATGATGTAGTTGTTACTTAAGATTATGTCTAATAACTCCTCAACTAAGCCAATTTCACTACTGGGGGCTCCCAAGTTCTTTAGCTTACTGGAAACCCACTCAATCCCTTCTTGGTGTGGGATAGAAGTGTATAGCTCCTTTACATCAATTGTCATGAAATTAAAGTCACCTCTAAATTCCAGTTGGCTTATTTCCTTCAGAAATGACCACGAGTCCTTACAAATTTGATTCATATGTTTAATATTAACTACTTTAGCGCAACCGTATGTAATACCGTTACGTGCGTCTACCAGTGATCTCATAGGGGGATCCTCTATATTTTTGTGGACCTTTGGTACACCAAATAATAAAGGAGTTTGTGGTGCTGCTATGGTTATATAGTTGTACATATCTAAATCAATTTTTGCTTCTATGAACAAATCATTTATGTAAGCTTTTATTGTGGTATAGGCTATATTGAGTTTGTTTCTTGAAACATTTACGTATGTCTCACTGTCCAACAAAAGCTTCATTCTTTGTTTGTAATTATCTTTGTGCATAATGACTAACCCCCCTCCCTTATCTGGTTTCATGAATCTGAGGGGTAGCTTTTGTATGTCACAAATTGCCTGCCATTCCTGTTTGGTAATATTTCTTTCACTTCTTACTATCTTTTTACTTTCTATGCTATCTCTAAAATCTATTTTGCACATTTTTTCAAATAGGGATACACTGTTATGCAATGTCGGGTTGTAAGTATTAGTTACATAAAATTCATTCTCATTATGCTTGTCTATGCCCATAATCACTGCTAAATTAACCTTATGTATAAATCACTTAAGGTCAATAAGTGTTTGTGCTAAACGCGCTTTATCAGCAATCACAAATGTTTGGCCTTTAGCAAACAATTCAATAATATCAAGTCTCATTTCAGTCTTTGTATAAATGTAGACTTTAAATTCTTTCTGTACATTCGTCAATATTTTACAGTACCTTTCATTAGTAGCATGTATTCCTTCTATCGCGTCTGCGTCTAGTTGTTGCTGGAGCGTTGTTGTTTCCCACCCCGGGGGTTGTGGTTCTGGGTCTGATGATGAAAATTTTCACTGTTGTCATAATTTTGGTTTTGATAGTTATTATGGGTACATTGACTTCCAGTATTAAGGTTGTTTTTCTGTATAATTCTCTCACTTCTTCGAACCTCGTTGCTGTGTTACTACCAGTGTCGCAGGAAGAACTAATTATACTGACAACGGAGCTATAGAGTGGAAACACCATTAGAGAACATAACTTTATAAGTTATAGTTTCGTGACAACATACAGTGTCAATGCACGAGATCTGAGAGATATTTTACACAAAACTGGGAGATTTTAGAAAATGACTCTTATGTCAGGAAAAATCTTCCAAAACCTCCTCAGATAATACTCAGGAAGGGAATAAATGTTAAAAGCATTTTGGAAAATCAGTCCTATAGTTTCATTAGAAATCCAGGGATGACCAAGTGTGAAGTGTGCAACCTTTGTAAGCACATGGAAACTGGGCAGAATTTTTACATTAGAAATAGAAAATACCATACTAAAGGGAAATTTAAGTGTCAGTCCAAAATGATTGTGTACCTGGCAAAATGTCAAAAGTGCCACGTATTTTAAATAGGGAAAATTATTAGGACTTTGAAGGAAAGAGTATACGAACATTTGTATAGTATTAGTCGTAGGAAGGAGAACGCTCTTGCAAGACACATAGTGGAACATCCAGAGCATACATTTAAGTTCCGAGCTATAAATCAGATTAGATCTGATGGAAGAGGTGGACCTGATAGCTTTTTACTAGAGAGGTTAGAATTAGTGTGGCAATTATGCACAAACACCTGCCCATACCCAGGAATAAACAAAATTAATTCCGTTTTATGCATTTTAAGATTAAAGAATTTAAACAGGTGTACTTAACGTAAATATAACCTGAAGTACGTGAGTTAAAGGCAACTAAAATTAACATAAATTTATAGCTAAAAAGCTTTTAAATATTGAATTAAAAGGTAAAAATTAAATGTGTATAAAAAATGTCTTTTACTTATGTAAATATGGTGATCTACTTTATTAGTGAATTTTGTATAACATTTGTTGTTTAATTAATTATGTAACAATTAATGGAATTTTAAGCAGTGAGCACATTGGGTTGTATGTACCATGTGATTTAGTAGGAGAGCATTTAAAACAGGGTAGGAGAAATGTTTAGTTTATCTGAAGAAGTCTTTGTATTTGGAAGATGAAAAGTGCTTAATTTGGTTTGTTTTTTATCTGGCTGGACCTTTTATTAAATCGTCATTACAATTCTACAATGTGGTGATTTGTAACTTTGAACTGAGAACAGAATTGTTCATAGGTTCATAGGTTCATACTAGGCTATCTGCCCTAGGGCATTTATAAGCCTAGCCAGAGTGTGTTTGGCTTTCGCCACCCATTTTAAATTAATTTTGCTATGCCCTTTTTCGAGGTTAGTATACTGTGCCTCTGTCTAACAGTGACACAGAAGTGATACCCAGGGTAAACCTACAATCCCCCATCCACTCATCAAGATTCCTCTTGAAGAGAGTCAATGAGGGACTCTGCCTAACCTGGACTGGGATTTTATTCAAGAGTGAAGGGAGCCTCTGGGTTATGAATCTGTCCCTCCAGCATGTCCTATTTATTTCAGTGCCGAGGTTCAAGTCTCTCGAGCGCGTAGCTCGATGGGATTTGGATTTTCTGAGGTGCAGCATGTGCATTAATTCCAGGTTGGACATGGCTTTATACATCAGGCACAGATCGCCTCTGAGCAGGCGGTATGCCACTGAGTAGAGCTGGAGTTTCTTTAACCGGGCAGAATATGGCATCTGTTTGAGCCATTTGATCGTCTTGGTGAGGTACTTTTGGGGTCTTTCCAGTAGCTGCAGGTGTCTGGTAAGGTACATCCCAAAAGGGGCATTGTACTAAATTATGGGCCTGATGAGGGATGAGTAAAGAGGCACAATGACCTCCCCTGATCTAGATGTGAATCCCTTCATGATTAGGTAGGCTATATAAAATGTTTTTCTAACCACTTTGGCCACATGGTTGTCAAATGAGAGATTGCTATCAACTTGGGTCCCCACGTCCCTAATTACTTCTTCCGTACTTAATGGATTACCACCTATGTGGTAATTTGTGGGCACTTTGTTTTTGCCAAAGGGGATGACTATACACTTTTTGGCGTTTAGCTTGAGGCCATGGCTCTGGCACCAGTTGTCTGTTTCTATGAGGCCCTTTTGGAGGATGCTTGTGTCGGCTGGAGAGTCGATTATAGCGCCCAGTTTGCAGTCATCTGCGAACTTGGTCAGCCACAGTCCTTCTGTGTTGGCCTGTACCTCCGAGAAATATATACCGAACAGGAGAGGTCCCAGGACTGAGCCTTGTGGGACGCCACTTGTAACTGGTTTGGAGTCTGACATGGCTCCAGCAATTCTAACCATGTGGGTTCTGTCCTTGAGCCAGTTTGCAACCCATCTAGTGACATAGGAGTTTATATTTAAGCTGGTAAGCTTATCTATAATGCCCGAGTGGGGTATTGTATCAAAGGCTTTTGCGAGGTCCAGGTAGGCTGTGTGGACCACCTTCCCCTCGTCAATGGCCTTGGTGACTGTTTCAAAGAAATTGACCAGGTTTAAGAGGCAGGATCTGCCCTTAACAAAGCCGAACTGGGTAGGATCCAGTGTCTGTATGGTCCCCAATATCTTTTTTTATGAGGTCCATGATGATCCTTTCCATAGCTTTGCAGACCATGCTAGTCAGGCTTATGGGGCGATAGTTTCCAGGATCCGTTGAGGCACCACCTTTGTGGAGAAGGACCACTGTTGCTGTACGCCACTCTTTGGGTACATATCCTGTGGTAAGGCTGAGATTGAACAGTAGTTTTATGTTTGGGTTTAGCTCTTCTTGGAGTTCATGTAGGATGCAGCCCGGGACACCGTCTGGTCCCATTGATGCTGTGTTTTTTGCTTTGGAGAGGGCGGCTCTTACCTGAGCATCTGAGATGTCAGGGGGGCAGCACTCTGCTGGGATAGATATTTGCCCTTTTGTTGGGGGGGGGGAGTTTGCGCTGAACTTGTCAGCTAGGATATTGGCAATGTCTGTGGGTTCGGTGTATTTTTTGTCATTTTGGACTAATTCTGAGCATATCTGGGAATTCCCACCCAGGTTCCTAACATAACTAAAGAAAGCCTTGTGATTATCCTTAGTGTCCTGTGCAATTTTTCTCTCGAAGCTGGCCTTAGATGATTTTATGAGTGCCCGTAGTTTTTTGCTAACACTGATCAGAGATGCCTTCCCTTTTTGGGATTTTGCTCTATCATGGAGTAGCTTCCTCCTTCTATTGTATAGTTTGTTTGTGGCTGGGGTCCACCAGACAGGACGTCTGCCTTTAGAGGATTAGGTCTTGGTTTTATTTGGGATTGCATGATCCATGCATTCCTGAAGGTGTTCATAGAATGCGTTTATAAAAGATTCTGTGGTCTGGGCTGTATTTTCCACAGGCCCGGGGGCTTTGAAGGATTCCACCTCGGTTTTGAGGAATGTGAAATTTGCTTTAGAGAAGTTTTTCACTTTGGTTTTCTGGGCAGGGGGTGGGGTTGGGATGTGAATATCCAGTGAGATTAGTTTATGGTCTGATCTTACCAGTGAGGGATACACTTCTGGTCTGGAGCACAGAGTCCCCATGTTGGTGATGATCAGGTCCAGTATGTTTTCCACTCTTGTGGGAGTGGTAACAAGTTATTCCATAGCATTTGAGTTTATAAATTCTAGGAACCTTTGAGCTAGGGTGTTGGAGCTAGAGTAATGCTCCCAGTCTATGTTTGGGTAGTTGAAGTCGCCCAATATAATGGTGTTTGGAGAGACCCTCATATTTTCCAGTGTTCTCAGGAAGGCCGAGTGGAGTTCCTGGGTTTGGGAGGGTGGTCTGTAGCAGGCTATAAACTGGAAGGCAGTTTTACCCACTGTTAGTTGCACATGGATAGTCTCTGATGCTTCGTGCTGTGCCACCAACCTGGAGGTGTGGGTATCTTTGACGAATATTGATACTCCCCCTCCTTTTCTGGTTCGGTCCAAGTTTTGGGGCCGAAAAGCATAGTATGAGGTATAACCTGGTAGTGCTGGGGTGCTCTCGGGAGCCTTGAACCAGGTTTATGTTACTGCACAGATATCGATGTTCTCCATGCTAAGGAGAGTTTCGAGTGCATGCATCTTGAGGTTTGGACTTCTGGCGTTGAGTAGCATTACACTTAGTTTCTTATTCATTGTGATACCTATGGAGGTGGGTTTGTCTTTTGAGCCTTGCCTAAAAAAGGCACTATGGGGGTAGCAAGAGCCTTTGCCAATATCCAAAAGCCCAGGGGTGACAGGTGCAAGCCGTCCCTAGCGAAGCATCGTGGCTTGTCGAGCATGTCATCCCAGGCTGACAGGCATTGGATCCCCTTTGAATGACACCAATACTTAAGCCAATTGTTGAAACTGATCATCTTCTCTTCATATTGTGGCATCATTCTTGGTGAGGGTAAGATGCTACTCAAGGTCAGGGTCATACCGGCCTGGGCCACATGCTCAGAGAGCTCCTCTATGTCTCTTTTCATGTAGTCCAGGGAGGTACGTCTCAGGTCATTCACACCAGCATGGACAATGACTGAGTCATATTTGTACTTGCCTTGGAGTGACCTGAGTGCTTGTGTTATGTGGCGGATCCTAGCACCCGACAGGCAGCTCACCGTGACCTTCTCCTTGTTCAGCCTGGTGAGCGGGACCTCAGTGTGCCTGATGATAGAGTCACCTACTACAAGTGTATCAGGTGTGTTGTTTAGCCTTAAGGGCTGTGACTGTTCGGCACACTGGCTTTGTGAGCTATGTGTTGCACGTGTTTTGTTTTGGGGTAGTGGTTGCTTGGGTGTCTGCTTTTGAGGTCTCTGCTGCTTAGGCAGATTTTTATTTAGAGCCTCCAAGTATGTTTTTGTGTGTTTATGTGTTTGGTTTGCTGTCGTAGTAGGTCTATGTGAGACTGGAATTGTAGTGAGTGTGGTTTCCTTCTCCTCCTGACAGGTTTCACCAGTACTGAGTTGAGAGAGCTTAGCCTCCAGTTTGGCTATATGGTTGCATCTCTCACATGTGTTGGAATTTGTTGGGAGGAGGAGAGGGTTGTCTGTGTACATGAGGCAGTTGTAACATTGCCTCAAGATTCCCAGATTCACCAGCTGGACCGGAGAGGAGATTGACAACTGACCTTTGGACATGCTAGAATAGTATTGGGAATTCCTTTATAATTGAAAAAAAAAGGGCCAGTGGGGAACAAGGTACTCAAGGGGAGTTTGTTAGGGTGTAGTGCTTTTAATTTTTTAGTGCTGATTTATATAATTGCTTTAGTGAGCAAGTGCCAGGTAACTTAAATGCAATGTGTTACAGGTAACTTAAATGCAAAAATGACAAACAGTAACTTTATTTCAAGTGAAACAAGGAAATAAGTACAGTAAGCAATGCAGATGTCACTAGGGATCCACAGAAGCGCTGAAAAGCCGCGTTTTAGGTGGAATTAGCTTTTCAGGGAAATAACAAGCAAACAAGCATACAAACAAAGCTAGATTCAGCAGGTCTGGATCTAGTCTATGCTACAGCAAACAAGGTGTACCAATTCCAGTAAGAAACAGTTCAAATATGCAGGCACTATAAGCCTTTAACCAGAAATTCCCAGCTCAGAAGGGCAGAGTCCAGCCTCTCCTCCCACAAGAGTGCAGACCACGAACCTTCTTAATGTAAAATAACTGGCCTGAAGCCCAAGTGCTTAAACCAGAACTAATACACTTTTAGAATAACAGACAGTGAGCCCTCAATCAGCAGTTCCCAACTTAGAAGGATGTAAGCTACCAGTCCTGCCACCACAGTGCAGGCCACAAACCTTCCTAATGTAAAACAACTGGTCTGAGCCCAAGTGCTTAATCCAAAAGACTTAGAATGATAGCTACACTTTAATCAAGTTACTACCAAGCAGTAATAAATACAATTGAGTACTTTAAAGAATGCCTGGATTAGTGCTCAAGTTATACAAACAAAGCTAGATTCAGCAGGCCTGGATCTAGTCTATGCTACAGCAAACAAGGTGTACCAATTTAGTAAGAAACAGTTCAAATATGCAGGCACTATAAGCCTCTAACCAGAAATTCCCAGCTCAGAAGGGCAGAGTCCAGCCTCTCCTCCCACAAGAGTGCAGACCACGAACCTTCTTAATGTAAAATAACTGGCCTGAAGCCCAAGTGCTTAAACCAGAACTAATACACTTTTAGAATAACAGACACTGAGCCCTCAATCAGCAGTTCCCAACTTAGAAGGATGTAAGCTACCTGTCCTGCCACCACAGTGCAGGCCACAAACCTTCCTAATGTAAAACAACTGGCCTGAAGCCCAAGTGCTTAAACCAGAACTAATACACTTTTAGAATAACAGACACTGAGCCCTCAATCAGCAGTTCCCAACTTAGAAGGATGTAAGCTACCTGTCCTGCCACCACAGTGCAGAGCACAAACCTTCTTAATGTAAAACAACTGGTCTGAAGCCCAAGTGCTTAAACTAAAAGGCTTAGAGTGAGTTACACCAAGCAGTAATAAATACAATTGAGTACTTTTAAGATGACACAAAAGCAAAATAAAGTAGGAAGAAACACAAATACAGTAAAAGCAGATACATTTTTTTTTTTTTTTGAGTGAGCAAATGAGATGGGCCCAGGAGGAGTATCCAAGTGCAAATTTACAAGAGGGGCAGGCAGTTTCAAAGCCACCAAGATTAACACCAAGACAAAAACAGGGTGGGTGGGGACCTACTGAAAAAACAGTCAGCTTCCAGCTAGATGTTGCTCAAAGCAACACAAACAAATTACTTTAAAAAGTGCAGATAAAAGTTACTTAGCTACACTTATGCGTTCAAGTTGATATCATGCAGGTCTTAACCGGCCAAAGCTCACAGTTTAAACAGAAGATAATTCACTGTACTACTTGTATAAGACAGAAACTGAATAACAATGAAGGAAACTACCCCCACCTATCACTGGCTATGCTGGTTTTTAACAAGCCTTAACTGAAAATACCACATGCACTACTGAAAAAACAGTCAGCTTCCAGCTAGATATTGCTCAAAGCAACACAAACAAATTACTTTAAAAAGTGCAGATAAAAGTTACTTAGCTACACTTATGCGTTCAAGTTGATATCATGCAGGTCTTAACCGGTTAGAAGTGAAGGATACTATCTGGATAGATTGTTGCAGCTATACTTTTACAGTTTTGAGTCTGTGATTTGCTTCTAAGAGTAGATGAAGGTATTGCTTCTTTTTGAGCATAAAAGTGGTGTGAGGAGGAGTCCAAGATTTTTCTAGACATCCTCCTTAAGCAGTACAAGCAGAGGCTCCAGCAGGAGGGTTATACTAGGTCACAGTAATAAGGCTGATACCTGGAAAAATTTGGCCAAAGCTGTCACTCATGCTAGTGATATCCCACACAAAGGGAACAGTGCCATCACCACTATAGCAATTTAAGTCACTGAAAGTCAGATCTCATTGACCGAGGTTGTGGTTAATGCACAGTCAACACCTCCATAATGCAAGTATCTCATAATTTACCTGTCCATACACACTCCTGTTCATTCTGCTATCTCTTTCTGTCCAACTCCTGCAGACATTGAAAGGAACAGGGAAATATACAGAGACAGACTAGATCACCTAAGGGAGCACCAGGGTAAGTATAGCTTCCATTGTGAAAGATGTGTCTATTTGCAGTGACCAGTAGCAATTAAAAAATTGATATATGACATTTATACAGCAGGATCACTATGACTGTGGGATGTTAAACATTTGATTCTACTTACTACCCCTGTACAGCTAGAGAAGTGGCTCTTTATGTTAGGTCTGTGTACACTGAGATTGATTGGATGACTGTGGGTTCAGTCCCCCGATCCCCCCAAAAATTCCAATTGTCAAGGTGTGATTCTAAATGTTAAAATATTTAAACTAGTAAATTGTACATAAAACAATTAAAATAATTCTGTAGGTCTTATTATTAAAAGGTTATGTTCCTTCACTGTATTTTATGTGTATGAAAAAAATAATTACGAATGCAATTTCATTATTTATGTATTGTCTTTTCCCCCAACCTCTTTGACACTGTCCTTTCTCTTAATTTTTTTTAAATCTTTCTCCATTTCTATAATTATTATACATAAGCAGCAAAGACCTGGACAACCACTCCAGCATGTACTGCTGTCCCCTAATAGGTGGCAGTAGTAGTACTACCATAACCACAACCAGAGGTACCAAGAGCACCTGGGTCCCAGCTTGCCAGGGTTACCTCTACACCTCCTGCCCTACATGCACCACCTGTGTTAGGTAGCCCTGCGCCAGACACCAGTACATTGATACCAGCTAATAGCAGTAAAAGTGGAGGTGACAATTATGTCACCTGTCAGAAACTGTCACAGCTTTTGGGGAAGATGCTGGTCAGGAGGTTCAGTACCAACATCAGTATGTATACAGACCACGATCCAGCAACTCTTAGAATCATGTTCCTTTCTAGAGCTGCCTCCAGATCCTGGCAAAGACTGCATCTCCAAACATGCAATCCTATCCCCAAGTGCAGTGCTCCCCTCCCTTTTATGTCTATGCCCATTCTTCTGTGATATACAGTTATCCTCTTACCATGGTTTTGTCTCTGTTCATCTGATGTCTCCTTCACCATTGTGTTCTCCATCCCTTATTGTATAATCCCACACCCCATCAGTCATGTCTATCTTCCCTTATGACCCGCCCCCTTACTCACCACTTTAATTCCCTGACTTCCTTCCGCAACTTTCCTCTCTCAAAAATAAATAAATAAAAAGGTGCCTTTCCCAGAAACAAACAATCCCACCCATACCTCTTAACTTCACTGACCTTCAAGTACTGTAGATAGGAATGGCTCCTATACTTCATCATAAAAAGTATATTTGTTTCACAAATCATTAATGATTTCAGTAATAAAAGAAGTTCAGAGGTATGCTTCTATCCCTTCTCCATTCTGCTCATTCCTTATTTTCTTACATTTACCCCCCACCCCCACCCTTGCTTCACATTTTCATCTCTGTCATATGCTCCAATATCCAACCTTGGATCTGGACAAAAAAATAGAAAAACATATTACACACATACCCCAAAGGGGCTAATATTGTAAAATAAACTTTCTGTATTCACACCTTATATTACAATTGACAGAGAGCAACATTGCTGGTAATGTATAAGCACAGGGAAGTGATAGTTCCAGTCCTATGGCAAAAATAAAGAAAAATCCTTCAAAAGCAATAAGATCTTGCCTTCATTTGTGTAAATAAGCTTGGCATCAGTGTGTGTCATGAAGTGCTAGTGAAATACGTAAAGTTAATACATTCTCTGAGAAGGTCTCTATTGCTTAACATATTTGTGATGTGATGACTCCATTCTCAGTGCAATGGGTGCCAGATTCAAATCCCATGAGGATGGAAAGTTTTTTTACAATAAACTGTGTTTTCATCATACAACTCTATGCCATTCCTCTTCGCTGCTTTGTTTTTTTTTTTAACACCTTTACTCTAAGTGTTTTGATGGCATACCTGGTTAATGCTCTAGTTAAGGGGATATGAGTGGCATAGGTTGTTGTGTCTTTTGGCTTTTCCCGGTTAGGGGTCGCCACAGCGGAACTCCGGTCCACTAATGATTGGTAGTTGATTTTTACGTGCAGAGTTACCAGCCCTGACGCACAACCTTCAACTAAGGTACGCCCATTTACACATGTCTCCAAGCAGAAGATGCTCTAGCTGAGAATGGCATAGGTATGAGTTCAAATATGGTCAGGTGTAGTCTTCTTTGATTAATACCCTATGCTCCTTTACCCTGATACATGTTTTTCCAACATTTCCCTACATATGGTTCTATATTATATGGTACTAATGCCCGGGTTTGGAGGATGTGAGTGACACAGTGATAGTTTTATAGCCATAAGGGTGTAATCTTCTTCTCTTGCTAATTATGTATTCCATTCCTCTGAAATGAAATGTACCTATCATCAGTGTATACATTCTTTTACGGGATCTGTTACTGAAGAACAAAATTATAAGCATGGAGTCATCCAGCATTGCTGAGTTAAAAAGCTGATGGATATGCTCCTCACACAACTCCATTTGGCTTATTCCTTCTTGGCTCACATTTTGTGCTACCATGTGTGATCTTCCTCTTATAATTTTGATTCTATATTCCCATTTCCAATCTCCTGCCTGGTTCAAATAAATGTGCAACATACACATAACCACAGTGCAGTTAAGCAAATAGCTGTCAAACATTGGTATAGACTCTACACATGTGCTAGATATCCCAGCTATAGGGATTCTTAATGACCCCTCAAAGTCAAAAAGCTGCAGTGGCTGCCCTTGGTAATGTACTTAATTTAATCAGTGTGAAAGTTATGGATTCCTAGCCATTGATGTGTGCCTGTCTTCTTCAACCACCTCAGTCCTCATCTCCTCATATTTTGGCATCATGTGTTTGCTGTTCTTTTTATATCTGTCCTATAACCTTTACAACCTTGATTTTATGAAAATTACATCAATACACCACACCACACACACGGACAAAAAGGATTTATAAAAACAATAAAAATCTTCTATCTATGGAATACATTGCATGGTTGTTGGCAAAGAGCAACTTTGTTGTCCATACATAAGCACAAAGAAATGACACCTCATCCCATGGCAAAAACTGAGAAAAAAATCCTTCAGATGTGCTAAGAGTTTGCTATCCATCATGCAAATGAGCTAACCATTGTTGTGTGACACCAGGCAGTACTGACATAAGGTAAAGTTAATAGTTTCACAATAACAGCTTCCATGGCTTATTGTAGCCATGAAGTGATGTGTATATTGTCAGTACACTACTAGGAGGGTTTTGATCCCCTGATGGCTATATGTTGCTTACCAATGTTCATCTTTCAGTGTTCCACAGTGTTCACAATCCCCTGAAATGCATGCTTGCTGACATGTTAAGTATAACTTTGTCTGTGGCTACATTTGGTAATGTACTTTTCTAGCAAGTATTTTTTTATCTCATTCACTGTACAGTACAGGTCCAATGCTGACTCTTTGATGTTGTCAGGATCACTGTAGGTTGCTATTATTGAATCTCACCTCTTCTGTTTAAGTTTGACGTTCTTCAAAGCTCATGCATTGTCATAGCACCTTCTTTACTTTGCTTTTCAGGCAATTGTTTTGCTCCACAATTCAGTTAGCATTTCATATTGACTATCTCATTAGATTTTGTTACTGTAGTTGTCACCTCTGCTATGCTGTCTGCCATCAGTGGTGCTTTCATTTCCATTGCATATTTCTCTCTCTCTCTCTCTTGCTATATGTTCATTGCCGTTGATTGCATAAACATTATGCAACTATTCTTGTGCGTTGCATTGTCCACAGGGAGTGCCCGTGCATCACATGCACTACTGGGAATGCTTGTTTTAACACAAGCTAACTGTAGGTCTGTGCTGGAGCTGTGATGTGAAGCTCCTCATTATGCACACTGACCTGATCACATACATATATGACTAGGACTGCTGCTCGTCGTGCACACAATGTCAATGGTATTGGTTTGGCCAGGATTACGAACTTGGCATTTATGAATCCCTGAATATATGTGGGGAATTTAGTATTGTATTCCCTTAAAAATTCTGTGCTGACATTGTGCTGTGCATTAATGTTAAAGGAAAGGAAACTGTGCCTGTAATAGCTAGAAAAACTTAATTTCCTCCACCATTTTGCATTGGTTGTGTGTAAATAATAAGTGAAAAACATTTGTTTACTCTTCCTCCATGTGTTAGAGTGCTACCACAGTTCTAGCAATTGGGGAATTTTGCATTAAAATACCTGAGCGAAACTGTACTGTTAAATTTAGTTTCTTTTAACTGAGGTATATTTGCTTAAGCACTTCCCTCATGTGTTACTGTGCTATACAGTGTCTGCAGGTGGGGAGTTTGGCTTAGTATTGTACACCAGTTGTGTATGCAACATTTTACTTTATTCTTCTTTAAAGTTTTAGTGTACAGCACTCTGGTTCCTACAAGGAAACTGTGCCTGTAATAGCTAGGAAAACTTAATTTCCTCCACCATTTTGCATTGGTTGTGTGTAAATAAACCTTGCTCTGAAACTTACTAATATTGCTTGTAAATTTTGTGCATTGCAGCATTATTTAATCCCTTCCTAGTACACATTGATAAGGCATAAACTGTGCCATTTGTGCAGTTCACCTGGCATTTGTAAACTGTTGAGTACACAGCACAGAACAGACCATCTGCATTTCTGCAGACTCAGTCCTCGCAGTGTATCTATTTTGGAGGTACGTACATGTTGTCAGGACTGATTTACCCATTTACATGCTGTACCTATTATTGGAGGTTTGTCCCCTATTTTCAGTTTTGATTTACCTCTTCACAAGATTTTCTTAATCCCCTCTATCGTGTATCATTTTGAAGATAGGCTATGTAGCTGGCATATTAGTGACACTGGTAATTTAAAGATAGAAGACTCATGTTACATATTTTTGCATCATTTTTTATATTCATTTTTAACTTGTATTTCTGTATAGTATCCCACAATCCAGCTAGGAGTGAGATGATTTCTGTGCTTTCTGGTATGCAGATATTATTATGCAAATTATGTGTTCAAACTCTTGGCTAGCTGTACATACATTTCAAGAGCCACTGCACATCTTTTCCATGTCTGCAGGTTGAGAGGTATGTCTGCAGTACAATTTTTGAATCTGGAAACACTTGTGTTAAGTTGGACACGTTATATAAATATGAGTTGGAAGATTTGTTACATTGCAAATTTTTAGTAAAATGTGCACCAAGTAGTCAAATATATTAACAGTCAGGAGCTGTATTAAATTAGTCAGTGCCTTAATTGCTATAAATTTAATGAGCTACTATGCTTACTGGATGTTAAGAAAATGGATAACATTATAATTGTAAGACTTGCATTGCATTAGTGTAGAGCTATGTATATTTCTTTATTGCCAAGTTGATATGTATATAGCTCATGACATTTATGAGTTACTGGGCAATAGAGTTGCAAATGGAGAAAATGTTGCAGATAAACTATTTAAAATAGAGGGAAGTTGTTTGAAGAATTATTAATGGATAAAATCCATTGTACTATACTGAAGTACTGATTAAAGGTTTTTTTCTTAAACTTGGGTTTTGGTGCAGCACACATGAATGGTGGTTCATTTCTGTAAAAAAAAAAAGTTTTCACCCTTTTAGAGGTGTTTTGGGCACCCAAGAGCTATCACAGTCAAATAATGGGCATAGTATCCTTCAAACTAAAGGGGTGGCGAAAGCCACAAATCTCTGGGCTAGGCTTATAAATGCCCTTGGGCAGATAGCCTAGTATGAACCTATGAACCTATATGAGCTCTTGTCTTAATTTGGCAACACACTTGCATTTGTCGAGTGTTAAATGGGTAATATCAAAACTTTTCTGAATCTATAAATATGTTTGAGTTTTTTGCATATGTGATGCCCCTGCACTGGACGAGTAATCAAGGATCCTCAATCCTCACACCACTAGCACCAGTGAGGGATGTCCACATTGTGAAGATGACAAGTACACACAGTAAAGTACAATTTCCCTTAAGAGCACACAGAGATCACAGTCAGTCTGGGGCTGGTTTCTCCCTCTTTCTCCAGATCCCAAATAAGACTCCCCACTGGCACAGCTATAGAGTTGAGTCCTTAGCCAGGGTACCAAGCCAAGTCATCCCGGCACTGTCTCTGTCCAACCAGTGCTTTGTGTCCCTGACCAAGTAGCTGACACATACACACACACACACACACACACACACACACACACACACACACACACACACACACACACACACACACACACACTTTAAGATTTGATTTATACACAAACACACAACTGGGAAAGGCTGGCACAGGTTTACTAGCTATGTCCCCTTCTGTCCAGGCCATAAGGTAGTTAGCACTGTCACCAGAACCCCTTATCAGCTACTTTAAGGCCCTTCCCAAAGGGTGACCAATTCTACTGTGCAATGTTACTATTATCCAAATGGTAAGTATGACCACTGCTTTTAAGGCTATTGGAGGGCCCATACAGTGTCACCAAATACATATGCAAGTACTCTAAGAGCTTAAATATCTCTAAACAATTCAGCCACAATTAAAAGGTTTAAATATATTTAATAATAAGTAATAAAAGAACAAGACAATACTCAATAACTCAAAACAGCGACTACAGAGTTCAGAACCATTTTTAAAACAACACTGCAGGACAGTCTCAAATGAATACAGAAAACATCTAAACTAATCTTCACTATCATCATTTTCTTTCGGCTTTTCCCGTTAGGGGTCGCCACAGCGGATCACCTGTTTCCATTTCTTCCTGTCCTCTGCATCTTGCTCTGTCACACCAACCACCTGCATGTCCTCTTTCACCACATCCATAAACCTTATCTTAGGCCTTCCTCTTTTCCTGTTACCTGGTAGCTTCATCCTTAGCATCTTTTTCCCCAATATACTCTGCATCCCTTCTCAGCACATGTCCAAACCAACGTAATCTTGCTTCTCTGGCTTTGTCTCCAAAGCTTCCAACCTGGGCTGACCCTCTAATATACTTATTCCTAATCCTGTCCACCCTTGTCACACCCAGTGCAAATCTTAACATCTTTACCTCTGCCACATCCAGCTCAAACTCCTGCCTTTTTGTCAATGCCACTGTCTCCAACCCATATAACATAGCTAGTCTCACTACCCTCTTGTAGACCTTCCCTTTCACTCTTACAGGTACTCGTCTGTCACAAATCATTCCTGACACTCTTCTCCACCCACTCCATCCTGCCTGTACTCTCTTCTTCACCTCTCTTCCACACTCACTGTTACTCTGAACTATTGACCCCAAGTATTTAAACTCATCCACCTTCACCACCTCTACTCCTTGCATCCTCACCAATCCTCTATCCTCCCTCTCATTCACACACATATATTCTGTCTTAGTCCTGCTGACCTTCATTCCTCTTCTCTCTAGAGCATATCTCCAGCTCTCTAGGGTCTCCTCCACCTGTTCCCTACCCTCACTACAGATCACAATGTCATCTGCAAACATCATAGTCCATGGGGACTCCTGTCTGATCTCGCCTGCCAACCTGTCCATCACCATTGCAAATAAGAAAGGGTTCAGAGCTAATCCTTGATGTAACCCCACCTCCACCTTAAACACATCCATCACTCCCACCGCAGACCTCACCACTGTCACACTACCCTCGTACATATCCTGTACCACTCTTACATACTTTTCTGACACCCCTGACTTCCTCATACAATACCACGACTCCTCTCTAGGTACCCTGTCATATGCTTTCTCCAAATCTACAAAAACACAATGCAACTCCTTCTGACATTCTCTGTACTTCTCCATCAACACTCTCAGAGCAAACATCACATCTGTAGTGCTCTTTCCCAGCATGAAACCATACTGCTGTTCACTAATCATCACATCCCTTCTTAACCTAGCTTCCACTACTCTTTCCCATAACTTCATGCTGTGACTGATCAATTTAATCCCTCTGTAGTTACTACAGCTCTGCACATCACCCTTATTCTTAATAAACTAATCTTCACTATATTCCTATCTATATCTAAAAGAAATCACTTTAATCTAGTTACTTGCTATTAGCAAGGCAAGTGCTGATGAGCGAATGTTGTCAGATCCAAAGACAAATGCAAAATGTCCAGACTCACTCTCTGAGATAGTTCTTAAATTAATAATACACATTACTGCTGGGTTAGCTGGGATGACATCACTCTTTGTCAACTGCTTTCAGTTCCCAGGCTAACAGAAACTTAGAATTTAGCACCTCTGCATCAGAGGCACATATCTCTCAGAAGTTTGCCTAGAACTGAAAGTCGTAAAACAGTTAAACACTTTTACATTTGAAACCTAGTAATTATTTCTGCTTCAAGACAATAGAAAAAAATCCAACTCTAGACACTGTGTCTTTTTGCACTCACTTTTATAGCATACTCATAAACAATTTCAACTTATTTTCTTGAAGTTTTGCAAGTTAACTCTGTGTGTTCCAACTTCTACCATTAAAACACACTTATGCACGGGTATACAGTTTATACACATTTCTGCTCTTTACCAGCCGGGTACACTGTGATTACATTCTTGAAGCTCATTATATAACATACAGTTCAACACATACTTCTGCAACAGTAGTTTAAAATACACATTACATATAGTTCTCTTACATTTGTAAGAGAAGCCTATGGATCATATTAATATTCACAAATGACATATTATTATTTACAGCATTCCAAATAGCTGGGCTGGCAGTGTCACATTTCTATATAAGTCATATTAATATTTTCAAGTGACATATAATTATTTACAAAATTTCATCTAGCTGGGCTGGCAGCATTTCGGTTTGTCACACTCCTCCTCCCCCACGAGAACTCAAGTTAGTTTTTCAAGTGACCCTTGAGAAACATTGCTTGAGAGGGTTGAGCCTATCTGGAAATACCTTACCCCATTCTCTGTCTTGAGAGCTCATCTGCATTGGCACTGCTAACCCCACTATGGTGCTGCACTATCATATATGCTTGCAACCTAGGCTCCACCTTAGTAACGTGGCATTTTGCTGGCTGGCTCAAAGTAGCCATGTTAAGGGATTGTGGTCTGTAACTACAGTGAATTTCCTTCCATGCAGATAAGACTGAAGTTTCTGCAGTGCCCACAGTATGGCTAAGCATTTCTTTTCTACAGCTGCATAGCATTCCTCCCATGGTTGGAGCCTACAACTGAGATAAACCACTGGGTGCTCTTCTCCCTCTGAGGAAACCTGGCCAAGTATAGCCTCCACCCCATGGTTTGAAACATCCACCTGCATAACAAATTCTTTGCTGTAATTTGGACTAGCTGATGCAGGGGTCTCCCAAAGCTCCTTTAAGTTTCTGTAATGCCTGCTCACATGCTGAGGTCCACACTACCTTATCTGGGCTGTTCTTCCTTGTCAGGTCTGTGAGGGGAGCAACTATGGTACTATAACTGGGGACAAGCTTTCTGTACTACCCTGCTGTCCCTAAGAATACCCTCAATTGTTTTTTGGTAAGATGGGCAGGCCTTGCCTGAGTGGCTTCCACTTTGGCAGGTTCTGGCCTGATCTTACCACTCCCCACTCTGTGTCCCAGGGAGGAGACCTCTGCCATATCCACCTAACATTTACTGGGCTTAATGGTCAACCCTGCCCTCTGTAGTCTGCCCAGCAACTCCCTGACACGCTGAAGGTGTTCTTGACAGGAATGGCTGTAGATGGCAATATCATCTAGGTAAGCAAAGACAAAATCTCCTGCTCCTGCTAGGATATGATCTACCAGCCTCTGCAAAGTCATTGGAGCATTTTTCATCCCAAAGGGCATCTTTGTGAACTCATACATGCCAAAAGGAGTCACAAAGGCTGACCTCTCTCTAGCACTGGGAGTCAATGGCACCTGCCAGTAACCCTTGGTAAGATCAATGGTGGTAAGATGCTTAGCCCCACCCAGCTTCTCTAGGGCTTCATATGTCCTAGGCATGGGGTAATTATCTGACTCTGTGCAACTATTTAATTTCCTGTAGTCCACACAGAACCTGGTGCTGCCATCTTTCTTTGATACCAGCACCACTTGGGAGGCCCAATGACTGCTGGACTCCTGAATTACCCCTAGTTCCAACATTTCCTGTATCTCCTCCCTCAGAGTCTGTTTGACTCTCTCAGACACCGTATAAGGGGCCTGCTTAATAGGCCTTTGGTGTCCTGTATCCACATGGTGCTGCACCAGGTGGGTGCACCCTGGTTTCCCAGTGAACATGTCTACAAACTCCTGTAACACTGCTCGGATTTCTTGAACCTGGGTAGGGGATAGCAGCTGGGACATTGCTACCCCTTCCACTGAGGTGTCAGTCCAAGCCTCACTAAGGAGATCAGTCCCCAGATCCCCCTCAGACTCCTCCTGCAATCTGCTGCAAATACTCAGCACAAGGGCCTCTCTATCATGGTAAGGTTTCATCATGTTAACATGGTACAATTTGTGCTCCTGTCTCCTGCCTAGCAATTCTACCATTTAGTTACTTACCACCTTGTAGGGTCCCTCCCAAGCTGGTTGCAGCTTGTTGTGTCTGACAGGAATGAGAACCATTGCCTGCTGTGCTACAGCATACTCTCTAGCTCAAGCATTCCTGTCACACCAGACCTTTTTATGTTGTTGGGCTTCTGCCAGGTTCTCCTAGGCCAAGCCCATGAGTTCCCTGAGCCTTGTCCTGAGGTTTAGGACATATGCCACAACAGACTCCTTTTGAGATTCACAATCACCTTTCCACTTACCTTGAATCAAATCTAGAGGCCCCCTTACCCTGTGCCCATACAGCAACTCAAAGGGTGAAAAACCTGTGGATTCCTGGGGAACCTCTCTGTAAGCAAACAGATGTAGTAATATCAAAAGACAGTCTGAGAATAAAGTGCCTCAATGAAGAAAATAAAGTCCACAGGTAAAAACTATTGAGGCAACACCACAATAAAACAAGACTTTTATTACAAAACAAAAAAACAGAAATAAAAGCAGTATACCAAGTAAACGCTTTCACGTTCGCATTGAACGCTTCATCAGACATATCAACAGACTGCTGTGGCTTACATTTAAATATGCACAAGACCTCCTACCAGTTCAACAGCTACCAATAGTCTTATTGCATCAATTAATTAAGAAACTTATAAAAGTAACTATTCTGGAATATTTAAAAAAACACATTTAGAACTGACCTTAGAGGAAAAAGGCATATACTAAAAACGACATGATGGAAATTTCTTACTGAAAAAAAAAAAAATATATATATATATATATATATATATATAAATAACTATAGGTCTATTAACACATGACTATTTAAATAAGTAACAAATGAAAAATGTTTAAGGTAAAAATAAATAACATTCATACAATAGGCCATTCGATGGGGGCATATACACATTAAAATACCTCCACATTAAACTATTGTTGACCAAGACTGATGTTCACATTAGTAAAAAAAAGTCCATAAATAAATAAAATCTTAAATATATAAGTGTTCCCATTCGTATAAATAAAAGTATCCCTTCTTTAACCATGGTAAAACATTCAATGATTAAAAGGTCTGTCTATGAGGAACGGCTTTAAAGAAATCCTGTCATTAAGTCCATTCATTGTCTCCTTGTAAAGTAATGATCCATTTAGCCTCCAACTTTTCAGTGTAACTTTTAAAATTACCAAGCCTCGCACTCCTATTGACGAACTCTACCACAATAAACATAAACTTATGGGACAAATCATTATTTATTACATGTTTTGCTAATGCATTACTATCGTTCTCCCTATTTATTGCATACACATGCTCTCTGACTCATTCTCTCAAAGTCCTATTCATCTTCCCAATGTAAAAAGCAGCACATTTTGTGCATTTAGCCAAATATTTTAGGTCACGAGACTTACAATCTGTATAATGATTAAAAGTATATGTTCTTCCCATAGTGGGGTTTGTAAATACGTTAGTATTACCCATAAATGAACAATGATTACAACTCCTACATGGAAATGTGCCTTTCCTCACAGACTATTCTGTCACTGGTATTTCTCTCATAACACAGTAATCTTTTTAGTGACTTTGTGTTTTTATATGAATACTTTGGTTTATCCCCTATTATAGTATTAATTCTCCCATCTATTGTTAAAATAGTCCAATTCTTGTTAATAATTTCTTCTATTTTCTTATTATTATTTGAGAAGGGTATGACTATTCCTCCACCGTGAGCTTGATCTACTGTGCCCGATGTCAAAATGGTACTAGTAAAGAATGGTTTTCCTTTCCCCTTCCTGTCTATAACTTCCCCATATAAATTCTTGCATTCATTTTTTCATGTACCCTCTATCTAGAAATTCTAATTTTAAATTCTTAATGGTCTTTTGACAGGCAGCATCTTGACTGGACAGTCAAGAGACCCTCATCCATTGACTATATTTCTATAGATATGGGGAGGGTCCAAACTACTTCAGTGTAGTAAATTGTTTTTCCTGCAACTCTTTCTGTAAATATTTGTATGTATGTCATTCCCTTCCTTCTGTATTAAAACATCTAGGAATTCTATCTTGTCTGTTGACCAATTACCTACAAACTTCAAAAATTCAGTTGTTCCATCTATGTATTCCAAGAATGTTTCAAGGCTATTGACTGGTCCATCCCATATGAGGAAGACATCGTCCACAAATCTCTTATAGTGTTTTGTATTCCTGGCATACTCTATATGGTTCATAATAAATGTCATCTCCCAATATGCCATCACTAGATTGGCATACGAGTTTGCGCAACAGGTGCCCATCATTACCCCTTTGGGTTGTAGGTAATAGGAATTCTCATATGAAAACACAATATTACTAAGAATCAAATCTAGTAGCATCGTGCGCCTCATTATTATCTCATTAGAAATACCTTTCATAGTCAAAAGTAGTCTAACGTAGTCAATACCTATCTCATTAGGAATTACTGTAAACAGTGAAGTTATATCTAACGTTACTAACAATACTGTAGATCTATACTCTTCAGAGAACACATATTGTGAAAAACTTTCCAAAAATTGTTGAGTGTCTCTAATCACAGTATTGGTCTGATCAACTACCTTTCTCAACTGTTTTTCAACATAAATGGATAGAGGTTCGGTTAACCACCCCCTACTTGAGACTGTAGGTCTCAGTTGGACGTCATGTAAATCTTTATGAATCTTGGGGAGACCTCTAAAGGTAGGAATACATAGTATTTCAACTAAGAAATATTTATAAAGGTCTTTGTCTATCACATTACTCATCAAAATGTCATATAGTACAGTACCCTCTAACTAGAAATTCTAATTCTAAATTCTTAATGGTCTTTTGAAAGGCAGCATCTTGACTGGTCAGTCAAGAGACCCCCAACCCTTGACTCTTGACTATATTTCTATGATATGGGGAGTGCACTGTGTACATTTTTAATAACTTTATTCAACTGCTCATTATTCAAATACTTATATGTATCTACTTCCTCTAACATGTTTACCATTTTATTGTTATAAAGTTCCCTATCTAAAATTAACACAGCGTCGCCTTTATCGACTGGTCTGATAATAATGTCCAAATTATTCTGTAAATCAATCAGCGCTTTATATTCATTTGTATTCAAATTATGGTAATTATACTTATTATTATTATTGTTAGGTTCAAGTAGTTTCAAAAAAAATCTCTCACACAAGCTTTTTCAAAAGCCTCAAGAAGTGGATGTGAGGGAGGCATATATGTGGAAGGTTTCTTAAAATCATTTGCTCTATTCATATTATTATCAGCATACAGTAATGTTAGAGCCACATTCCTTGTAAACAACTTAATATCTAAAATAAAGTCAATGACATCAACATTTCTCGAAGGTATAAATGACAATCCTTTGCTGAGCAAAGACTTGGCAGCTTCTTTAAGGACATAGCTAGAAATGTTAACAATCAAGTCTGACTCAATGATTTCCAGGCCTTCTTCTGTTATTCCTTCAGTTCCCCTGAGGACGTGCATCTCTTGGTGCCTCTATTCAGTGTCCAGTGTGGCTTCTGGAATTCCCTTAAGGGTAGTGGGAGTGGGCAAAAAACAATGTTTCCATGAATACAGGCTTACTGGCCTCTTTTTCTTTTCTCCTGACATCACTATTAGCGTTGCTGACAACTCATTTTTCATGTTTACTTGTTGACTAGACTCCTTCTAATGTATACAGTTCCTTAGCTATTCCATTCACAATAGAGGGAGTAATGGCATTGCAAACAGTTCCGTTTTGTACATTCACATCCTTAACGGTCCCATTCACAGTAGAGGGAGTGGTTACATTGCAATCAACCTCTGATTGGGTGGTAGAAGTGGGTGGATCACGATTCCTCAATCAAACTGGTTCTCTTGGTCAGGAAAAAATGTGGCCTCTATGAAAATCTTGACAGTCTCGTTCCAGTTTTCTGTTTTTATTCTGTAATAACTTGCATTCCAATAAGGAAAGATTTACATCTAGCTCTTTTAAGAAACCATTGTACTCCTCTGATGACAGAAGAGAAGCAAGTTGTTGTATCTCTGTGGCTTCAACAGATATAGCATTCTCAATAGTTATATAAAGTTCTATTAATAGATGCATATATCCAAAGCTTGTTTTGAGATTTAGTTCTTGTCATTTAACACGAAGATCTGGATAAGTGGTACCATAGGTAGGCATCTTCAAAATCCAAAGCCCCCTTGGTACCACTTTAATGCACAAACAAGCCTCCATATGTTTACATTGCCACTGCACATTCTTAAGTTTAGTTAGCTTATTCTCTAGCATATGGGTTAACTGGAGAGCATTAGTTAGACGTTCACTTACTACTTTTTCATCATTATTATTCACAAATTCACTTCTGTTAAATGCTAGTAACGGATTACTCTCAGCTTGTAATAAATGCTTGAATATATCAGTTCCACGGCCGTTACCATTGCCATTGCTCAAACAACTTGCATTATATTCAAGTTCAATCACAGTCCCTTGTGCCATGTCCCTTAGAATGTCCAAGCAAAGTCAAACATACTAACATCAAAAGACAGTCGGAGAATAAAGTGCCTCAATGAATAAAACCTTACCCTATGCCCATACAGCAACTCAAAGGGTGAAAAACCTGTGGATTCCTAGGGAACCTCTCTGTAAGCAAACAGATGGAGTAACATCAAAAGACAGTCTGAGTGGGTCTGACGTGAAATTGGCACCTCTGTCAGTCAGTATTTCTTTTGGGAAACCTACCCTGCTGAAAATCTCTAACAAAGCATTTTCCACCTTTTCTGCCTCAATGGAGGACAGAGTCACAGTTTCAGGGTATCTGGTAGCATAATCTGCTACCACTAGGATATACTTTTTCCCTGTGGAACTTGGGGTACTCAAAGGCCCCACAATATCCATAGCTACCCTCTGAAATGGCTCCTCAATCACAGGCAGAGGCATCAAAGGAGCTTTCACCTTGTCTTATGCCTTGCCTACCTTTTGGCACTGCTCACAGGTCCTGCAGTACATTGTTACATCTCTGGAAATCCCAGGCCAATAAAAGTTCTGCATAATATGTCTCTTTGTACATTTTATGCCCATATGACTGCAAAGGAAATGTCATGGGCTATGCCTGGAAGTGCCAGACGGTAGGCTCTGGGCACTACCAACTGCTGTATATTCTCTCACCTTCTAGCCATGCCTTAGGGGTCCACTCTCTATACAGCAACACTCTCTCCAGGTATACAGATTCCCCTTTCCCTTGAGAATCAAATGCCTCACTAGCTACCTCTCTCAGGCCTTGTAATGTAAGATCTTAGACCTGAGCTTGTCTCAACTCTCTCTTAGTAACCACAGGAAGTCTGGTATCCTCTGACAGTGGTGCCTCACTGTCAGCCTGGGTACTACTACTCACCTCTGCCCTTGCAGTCACTCTGTCCCAGGGATCATCAGTACCCACAAGCAGCTGTGGCTCACCTTCAGTCTCACTGCTGCAGAGTAGCTCTCTCCCTGAAGTAACCATGTCACCAGTCCTGGCTGCAAGTGTGTGGCCTGTCTGGGTCTCTCCCAGGCTACTAGACCCACATGATTGTTTCCAAGCCTGACTGCATGTAACTGCATACACACATGGTACTGCATTATCAAAATCATCCTCTATTAGGACATTTGCAGGGATATTCTCAAACACACCTACTTGCTGGCTTCCTTTTCAACCTACCAGTCAAGGTGAACCCTAGCCAAAGGTATTTGGAATGGGATCCCTCCTAAAGCTCTGACTGGAGTAGACTGCCCAAGCAAGTAGTGCTCCTCTATAACCATTACAGGCTTCACAATGGTTAGGTCAAAGGCTGTGTCTTTCTTAGCCATGTCCTCATTCCCATTCAGTAAGATGGGATATAACCTCTTGTGGTAGTTTTGTACCCTTGTTGTCTCGAGACAACCTACTGTTGGCATTTTGTCATTCCCACTTACTGTCTCTCCCACCTTTTGTTCCCCAGCTTGCCTCCGTGGACATATATATGCTACATGGCCCCACTGGTTGCATTTAAAACATTTAACCCTTAGTCTTGGACGGGGACCTGAACTAGTGGCTTCCCCTGCTACTGGCGGACTCTGTCGAGGCAAGTCTGGGCTGTACCACATGGTTTCCCTTAGAGCCATTAACAGCACTGTGTGTCCCTTTCCTGTGCAATGATGCCCTGCTTGCTAAGTATATGTCTCCCTTCTTCCCCAACTCATCTACAGTATTGCATTGTCTATCAGCTAACCAGATTCTCATGTCCTCAGGCAAAGTGCTAAGGGCTTGTTCCCTCACAAAGAGGTCTGCCAGCCCTTCAAAAGTGGTGACCTGACATCCACTCACCCACCTATGAAAATAAGTGCTTAGTTCAGCAACATATTCACACACACTTTCATCTGCCTTGCATCTATGCTCACAAAACTTTTTTTCTATAAGCTTCAGGTGTTGACTTAAAACATTCTAGCAAACAGTTCTTAACATTATAATTTAAACAATCAGTGTCAGACAGTTTGGAAAGAACAATTACAGCTTTACCATGGAGTAAGGGGGTCAGGAACTGTACACAGAGCCCTTGGTCAACATTATACTGTTTACATACCCTCTCAGACATATGAATGAAACTATCAAAATTATCCCCCTCTGTAAATTGTGGAATAAATTTACTGACCTTTGTTGCTTCTGGGGTTCGATTACTCCCTTCCCCATTACCTCCATGACTCTGGCAAAGAGTCAGCATAAACTTTTCATGTTGCCTCTGCCTCTCATTCTCCTCAGCCTGCAGACATCACAGTTTCTCATTTTCCTCAGCCTTCAAACATTGCAGTTTCTCATTTTCTGCAGTCTCTAGATGCCTCAATCTCTCTGCTGCCTCTATTTCCAAATGCTTGGCCTCCAACTCAAGACTCTTTAACTTTAAACAGATTTTAAGTCCTCTGTGGAAAGGTTGAGCTGTGCATTTTCTGAGAGTTGTACATTTCCACAGCCAGTCTGATTGCTGTCCTGGTTGCTATTCTCTGATGCAGCTGTGACTAAAGCTGCAATCATGTCTGCTTTAGTCAGGTTGTCAAATACCAGTCCTTTAGCCTGGCACATCTCAGCCAACTGACTTCTTGTCAGCTTGCCATACTCCTCTGCTGACATGCTTGCCTGCTCTCCCTGACTAACTAAGCTAGCAAAAAAAAAAAATAAAACAATTGTGATATGAACCCTGAATGTTCACTGCACAGCTGATTGAGAGTACAAACACCTTCAGTGACCACTGTACACAGGCTATAGGAATTCAATATCCACACCACTACAAGCCAATTAATATGTGATGCGGCTTCCTCACCACAGTCAAACAATTAATATGTGATGTGGGTATCCCACCACTCCCAAGCAATTAATATATGATGCCCATGCACTGGCCCAGTAATCAAGGAGCCTCAATCCTCACCACTAGCACCAGTAAAGGATGTCCACATTGGGACACACACAGTAAAGTACAATTTCCCTTAAGAGCACACAGAGATCACAGTTAGTCTGGGGCTGGTTTCTCCCGCTTTCTCTAGATCCCCAATAAGACTCCCCACTGGCATAGCTATAGATTTGATTCCTTAGCCAGGATTCCAAGCCAAATTTTCCCAGCACTCTCTGTGTCCAACCAATGCTTCATGTCCCTGCCAAGTAGCTGACACGCATACACACACACACACACACACACACACTTTGAGATTTGATTTGTACACAAACACCTGGGAAAGGCTGGCACAAGTTTACTAGCTATGCCCCCTTCTGCCCAGGCCATAAGGTAGTTAGCACTGCCACCAGAACCCTTTATCAGCTACTTTAAGGCCCTTTCCAAAGGATAACCAATTTTACTGTGTAATGTTACTATTATCCAAATGGTAAGTATGACCACTGCTTTTAAGGCTATTGGAGGGCCCATACAGTGTCACCAAATACATATGCAAGTACTCTAAGAGCTTAAATATCTCTAAACAATTCAGCCACAATTAAAAGGTTTAAATATATTTAATAATAAGTAATAAAAGAACAAGACAATACTTAATAACTCAACACAGTGACTACAGAGTTCAGAACCACAGGAAATATTTTAAAACAATATTGCAGGACAGTCTCAAATGTTGTTGTTGTTATTGTGTCTTTCAGCTTAACCTGGTTAGGGGTCGCCACAGCGGAACTCCGGTCTGCTAATGTTTGGTAGTGGATTTTTACGTGCCAAGTTACCAGCCCTGATGCACAACCTTCAACGAAGGCACGCCCATTCATGCATGCCTCCACACAGAAGACGCTCTAGCTGAGAATCGAACGGGACAACGTATTGCTGTGAGGTAGCACCACTACCGCGGGTAGCAGGACAGTCTCAAATAAATACATAAAAAATCTAAACTAATCTTGTCTATATTCCTATCTATATCTGAAAGAAATCACTTTAATCTAGTTATTTACTATTAGCAAGGCAAGTGCTGATGACAGGATGTTGTCAGATCCAAAGACAAATAAAAAAATGCCCAGACTCACTCTCTGAGATCGTTCTTAAATTAGTAATACACATTACTGCTGGGTTAGCTGGGATGACATCACTCTTTGTCACCTACCTTCAGTTCCCAGGTTAAAAGAAACTTAGAATTTAGCACCCCTGTGTCAGAGGTACATATCTCTCAGAAGTTTGCCTAGAACTGGAAGTTGTAAATCAGTTAAACACTTTTACATTTGAAACCTAGTAATTATTTCTGCTTCAAGACAATAGGAAAACCTCCAGCTCTAGACATTGTGTCTGTTTGCACTACCTAACTTTTATAGCACAGTCGTAAACAATTTCAACTTATTTTCTTGAAGTTTTACAAGTTAACTCTGTATGTTACAACTTCCACCATTAAAACACACATCTGCACAGGTATATACTTTATACATATTTCTGCTCTTTTCCAGCAGGGTACACTGTGGTTACATTCTTGAAGCTCAGTACACAACATACAGTTCAACACAGACTTCTGCACCAATAGTTTAATATACACATACCATATAGTTTTCTTACATTTGTAAGACAAGCCTATGGATCATATTAATATTTACAAATAACATATGATTATTTACAAAATTCCAGATAGCTGGGCTGGCAGTGTTACAATTCTATATAAATCATATTAATATTTTCAAGTGATATATAATTATTTACAAAATTCCAGCTAGCTGGGATAGCAGCATTTCAGTTTGTGACAGCATGTAATGCGCATTGTCTTTTTTATGGTAATTTTACCCATCTTTGATTTTGTTACTGACATGGAAAAATAGTGCACTTATGATGTATAGAAGGATTACTGTTTATAGCAATATCCACTTAATTTATATTTCAAAAATGGGGAGGAAGGTGTTATAAAGAAGCTAGAATAAATGGGAAAGAGGAAAACAGTTTGGATCTTTCTTTGTGTCAGAGGAAAAATGTCAAGTGGAAAAAGATAAGATGAAATGGGTAGATATGATGAAGGATCCTCTGTTAGGACCTCAAAACCTTAAAATTATTCTTGCAATGACATTTTATGGGCAAAGAAGTCTGGTATGCATTCTTAATCCTCATAAAGGTCTATGATGTGATAATAACTAAAGTAAGCTGCCTACAGAAGAAAATTGGAGTATATAGTATCCATAAAGCAGGAATACATGAGGAGAAAGGGTTATCCAAGACAAATCTTGTGACTTTATTAAGTTGATGGAAATAGTCTCTTGGAATGTTAATGGACTTGCAAACTCAATAAAAAACAGAAAGAGGACTTGTTTATTTAAGGAAGCTTCACCCTGGCTAGTAATGTTGCTGGAGACACCACTGACTCAAGTAGAACATATAAGACTGGAGAAGCTGCTTTTTTAATGTATTGATCTTCCTATGAAGGACAAAAAAAGGAGAGCAGTGCTTGTTGTGTCTTTCGGCTTTTCCTGGTTAGGGGTCGTCACAGCAGAACTCCGGTACGCTAATGATTGGCAGTAGATTTTTACATGCCGAGTTGCCTGCCCTGACGCACAACCTTCAACGAAGGTACGCCCATTCACGCATGTTGAGAATCAAATGGGACAACACTGATTTATGAGGTAATGTTCCAGGATCTATTTCATCAGTCAGATAAATGAGGTAAATCTGTGGCAGTAAAGTTGGAAGGCACATTCTTCACAGTGGCCATTATGCATACCTCTCATCCTAGAGTGCAACAAATCAGGACAAAAATAAAAATAATGGTGGAACAAAGGCCCAAAAAAATAAGGATACAGTTTACATTTCGCTCTAATAAACTTAGAAAATTACTAGAAGAACAGGTTTTGTGTTAGCATGCATTTTCAAAACGATTTGAAGTCTGAAACTTGTGTCTGTCATTATTTAATGACTTTAATCCTCGGTGATTTGCCAGAAAACCACAAACTTTAAGAGGAACAAACCAAGAAATTAATATGAGGCAAAAATCTGGACATTTTGTGAAAAACTGGACAGTTGAGAGGTATGCTAATATGTACTGTCCACCAGACACCACCCTGTTAGATTTAAAGGAAATGTTAGAGACTGTTAGCATCCATGAAGGAATGATGCTATTAGCATGCAATTGAAACCTTTTATAACTGTGGTAGGAGGTGTTGATCAGGAATCTAGATCTATTCTAGAGGTGAAAACACTGGGAGTATTTTGGAACATTTTATATTATGGTCATTTTGATGGATATGTTTACACATATGCAGCTACAAGTTATCAGTGTATGTTTTATTCAAAAGAGTATGCTAGATTCTCCAGACTCTCCCTTTCTGTCTCTGTACTCACAGACATTGATGGAAGCACTTCATATGTCTGAGATCAGGAATTTATAAGTACTGGATGAAAGGTAATGCTTTCATCATATGCAGATGAACTTCTGGTAAATATGGTATACCAAGTTAGGCAGTTTTAAATTATTTTAGATCCTGGGATAATCTGGTTCTTTCTTTGGTTATAAAGTTAATGTGACTGAATCCCAAATTGTAGCAGGCAGTTTTGTTCAAATGCAAAGTTTACAGGAACAGTTTATTTAGCTGTATTGATAAGATTCTGTTAAGTACCCGGTACATCTACAGTACATCTATACTGCTTAAGATAGTATATGATTCTTCTGTCAGATACCTGAGGGTCCACATTACATCTACACTAGCAGAGATGATGAGGATCTCCTATAACAAGCAGAAGATATGGTAGGATTTAATCAGTAAATGGAAACTGCAGATGTCGGAAACGGACTAGGTGGTCTCTGTCATGCAAATGTTTTACTCTCCCAAGCCATATATGCATTTCAGGCTGCCATTCAGTCAATTGCTTATTTTTGGATTTAAACTCATTAATTATCCTTCTGTGGGACAAAAACTCAATCTTGCCCTGGAAGAAAGTTATCATGTGTAAAGGCAGCAGATTTCAGCTACACAGGTAAGGGTTTTCTGTAATTGGCATGTTTAGGTACCTGAACCTAGATGTGAACATCTAGACTGGCTCTGTGCTGAACTTTCTGGAAGAAGACGAATGCAGTAAGACACCTCATACTGTATGATGCTATTAATCAGGCACAGGATTTGGCAATGAAGAACTTAAAATTGAAGCCACAGAGACATTTTCTAGCACCAACAAGCAATAGGTTATCCAAATAAAAGATGGCGTAGATCATTTGGGAGAGTGGTCAAAAAGACATTCACTGATTAAAATTTAAAGTCAGGTACAGGAGGCAAAATCATTTATATCATGGACATGTTTCCAATGGCAGTATGTGGTGAGGGGCAGGATTACTTGGTGCACATAGGTTTGAAGTAAATATTTGAAGCAATGAACCGGGAGGTCCCAATATGCAAGCTACAACTGAGTAGGGGACATTTTTGCAAGAGATAACATGGCAGGACTGACACACGGACAGGTTGTTAAGCAGACTTTATAAGCAAGTATGGAGCCAATAAAGATCCAGTCTGAGGATGGGTGGAGCTGAACACTGATGAGACAAGTGAAAAGTGCAAATAGTATACCTGACATGCAAATTGTTCATGTAGATTTTGGATATTAGACTGGAAATGTCTACACAAGTATTTTACATCCCTTAGTAGATGCTAACATATTACTCCCTGAAGTGTTGGGACAATATGGGCAAAGTGATGAGGGGCTGAGGGGGACACATGAGCAGATATTTTGGGTCTGCTCTGTGTTAATAGTATATAAGGCTCAACTGCAAGTTATTTTGTCTGACTCATGGCCAGGTAGGATAGAATTATTTCCACTAGTACTATTAATGGGGATTCCAGGTATGAAAAACTGTATAAACCATGACTGAATGTTGCTAGCGACAGTTTTACTGCTTTCTAAAAAAAGTTATCTCCAAGAAATAGAGAGATTTCCTATAATAGAAGATTTATATAACCTACATGCAGGCCTGGCACATATGGAAGCTCTTTTAACAGAGGAGAAAGACAGACAGTGCTACACTATCAAGTTGTTCCCTTGGTTTCTTTGCTAAGAAGTCAGCCAGACAGACAGAATCCTGACTGCAGTAGTCTTCTATGGATAATTTGAGATAAATTAAAAAAAAGCAGTCTTCCCACATCTCCTGTTGTTGCTTGTAGCTGTTTTGAAAGAGAAAATGAAGATATATTTTTAATGATTAGTACTTTCTACATTTCTGTTGTTACATTCTCTTTTTGCACTTATGTAATTGTATTTTATAAGTATTATGTTGCCTGTTTCATAACTTAGAAGTCTTCAGCAACTGGTGTCATCTGTGGTATTGCATTTTAATAGCTGCCCATTGTTTTGATCACATTTTCTGTTATTACATTCGGCAGTATGTTATCTTTCTGGTACATTTTCTTGTGTGGAGGTTCATAGCTTATTGTGATATCATCCATTTCTCCACGTTGATGTTGTAAACTATTTTGCCATCCTTTATCTGTGTTGTCTTCTTTTTACGGTGTTGCATCTTATTTTGATTGTGGTGGACATGTTTTTTTTCACTGATAGTGGCCAGTGATTCTTTTCATTTGGTGTTCTTAATATTATGTTTCCAACATTTGGTTTGTAGTATATTTGAGTGAAGTTTCATTTGTGGTTTGTTAATGTCATAATTTCTCATTTGCATTCTATCAGTAGAGTTACCACTGGGTATGAGAGAGTAGTTTGTATAAATAAAATTCCAATCTTGCTTCATAACATGCAGGTTGTCATGTTGTTAAAGATGTGCTGTGGGAATTTTTTTTAATAGCAAAATAGTGTTTCTTCTGCTACTACTAATTTTATTATTTGTGTTACATTGCTATGTACTTAGCATGTGGCCTGTTGGTTCAGACATGAACACTTATTGAGTACTGAACATATGTGTAGATTTGTTTTCTTCACTGAAAGTATTAGCTGTTCATTTTAGTCCTTGTTCTACCTGTTTAAGTAAAAGGGAACTTATATGGGCAAAGGCTCTTGCCACCCCTATAGTGCCTTTTTTAGGCAAGGTTCAAATGACAAATTCACCACAGTAACAGGTACAAGCAAGCAAAATCTGAGGGTAATGCTACTCAATGCTAGAAGTCTAAACCTCAAAATGCACTCACTCGAGGCACTCCTTAAAATGGAGAACAGTGACATCTGTGCAGTGACAGAGGCCTGGTTCAAAGCTCCAGAGAGCACCCCTGCATTACCAGGCTATAATTCATACCACACCTTTCGGCCACCAAACCCGGACCGAAACACTAAAGGTGGAGGCGTGTCCATATTCATTAAGGATATCCACACCTCCAAGCTAGTTGCTCAGCATAATGCATCTGAGATTATCCAAGTTCAACTAACTCTGGGCAAAACCGCAATCCAGATTGTAGCTTGCTACAGACCCCCCACCATGCCCCAGGATTCCCACTCCTCTTTTCTTGATACACTGGAAAATATTAAGGTACAACCCAACACTCTAATAATGGGTGATTTCAACTACCCTACCATTAACTGGGAAAACTACTCATGTACCAACTCTTTTGCTCAACGTTTTCTGGAAATCATCAATTCCAAAGCTTTGGATCAACTTATCCACACCCCCACCAGAGGCAGCAATATCCTAGACCTGGTCATCACCAACATGGGTGACCGGTGTTCCACACCAGAGGTCAGCTCCTCGTTGGTCAGATCCAACCACAAGCTAATCACCCTAGACATACACATCCCACTCCGACCCCCCCCCCCCCAATTAGGAAAACAACCGTAAAAAATTTCTCCAAAGCCAACTTCACGCTTCTTAAGACAGAAGTGGCAAACTTCATGACACCCATGCAGATGGATAATAGAGGTACGACTGCTGAATCCTACACAAATGCACTTTATAAGCACTTACACAAGTGCTTGGATTGTGCTATCCCTAACAGAACCAAGATGCTATCCCCCCAAAAAAGGAAGCCAGTCTGGTGGTCTTCTGCCATAAACAAACTCTACAACAGAAGAAAGAAACTGTTGCAAAAAAGAGTAAAATCCCACGACTGGAGGAATGACCTGGTCAGCCTCAGTAAGAAGCTGAGATCCCTCATAAAATCCTCCAAAGCTAGTTATGAAAACAAAATTGCCACTGATTCTAAAGACAACCACAAAGCATTCTATAGCTATGTTAAAAATCTCAATGGCAACACTCAGATCTGCTCTGAGTTACAGCACAATGACACTAAATATACAGAACCAACTGATATTGCCAACATCCTGGCAGATAGGTTCAGTACTAACTTTACCCCCCCCCTCTCACCCCCTAAAGGGCCCATCTTTATACCAGAAGAATGCAAAGTTCCTGTAATCGTGGCTACACAGGTAAAAACTTCACTCTCCAAAGCCAAGAACACAGCATCCGTGGGACTTGACAACATCCCAGGCTGCCTTCTACATGAACTACAGAATGAACTGGCACCCCACCTAAGTACCATGTTCTATCATAGCCTCACCTCAGGCTTTCTGCCCATTGAATGGCACACCGCGACAGTTATCCCACTCCACAAAGGGGGGGGCCACAACAGACCCCGGGAACTACCACCCCATTAGCCTGACGAGCCTCGTCTGCAAGGCCATGGAACGTATCATCATGGAACTCATAAACAAAGACATTGGAGATCTCCAAACCCTGGACCCCACACAGTTTGGGTTTGTAAAAAACAGATCATGTCTCCTAAACCTGATAGACTTCCTTGAAGTAGTCAACAAAGCCATAGATAAGGGTAAGGTGGTTCACAGAGCCTATCTAGAACTCGCCAAGGCGTTCAACACCATCCCCCACTCTGGAATTATAGATAAACTCACTAAACTAGGTATAAATCCCTATGTCACAAGATGGGTTGCCAACTGGCTTACTGAAAGAACCCACACTGTGAAAGTAGCAGACTCCAAATCAGACTTCAGACCAGTGACAAGTGGAGTACCACAGGGTTCAGTCCTGGGTCCTCTCCTGTTTGGTATCTACTTCTCTGACTTACAGGCTAACACAGAAGGTCTTTGGCTAACTACATTCACAGATGACTGAAAACTAGGAGCCATAACTGAAACTCCTAATGATGTGGACATCCTACAAAAGGGCCTCACTGAGACAGATGCCTGGTGTCAAAGACATGGTCTCAAGCTCAATGCCAAAAAGTGCATTGTCATCCCCTTTGGTAAAAATTCTGTACCCATGAACTACCACATAGGTGGTAGTCTACTTAACACTGAAAGTGTGATAAGAGATCTTGGGACACAGGTGGACAGTAGTCTCTCCTTTGATAATCACATCGCCAAAGTGGTCAGGAAATCCTTCTACGTGGCACACCTCATCACAAAAGGTTTCTCATCCAGAAAAAAAGAGGTCATTGTTCCCCTCTACTCATCACTCATTAGACCCATTATAGAGTACAACGCCCCTTTTGGTATGTACCTCACAAGACATCTACAACAACTGGAAAGGCCGCAAAAATACCTCATAAAGAGGATTACTGGCCTCAAACAGATGCCTTACACAGACCGTCTCAAAAAACTCCAGCTTTACTCCGTCACATATCGCCTACTCAGAGGCGATCTCTGCCTAACATACAAAGCTATGTCAAACCCAGAGCTGTTGGACATGCTCCACTTAAGGAAATCCCAATCCCTCCGAGCTACACGCTCTAGGGACCTAAACATTGTCACCACAATAAACAGAACATGCTGGAGGGATAGATTCCTGTCCCAGAGACTTCCCATACTCTGGAACAGACTAAATATCTATGTCAAACAGAGCTCCTCATTAGCACTCTACAAGAAAAATCTTGATGATTGGATGGGTAATAGGAAATTCACGCTGGGGATCACTTCTGTGGTTCTGCTTGACAGGGGCACATAAAAATTATTTTCTTGGATGGCGAAAGCTGGCTAGGCTTGTATAGGCCCTAGGGCCAATAGCCTAGTACCTACCTATGAACCTATGTATTCCTTGAGTGACTCTTCTGATAATGTGTAACAGGATATTTATTTTCCCTTTGTTGATGGAGTTAGTCACACTAAGGTAGTGGCCACTTTTCAGGAGAGACTCAAGGTGGTATTTTTATACTACTAAGGGAAATTTCACCAGGATATCAGGGAACTTCCCCTACTCTTTTCAACAGCTGCCATGAGATCTTTGGAATCCATCTTAGCAACCACCAACTCAAACAAATAGGACCTCGGTTTAACATCTCAATCAAAGGACAACACACTCAAGGAGTGTAGCACTCTCTTATACTGCTCTCTGTGTCAGTAATCCATCTACCTGCTGTGAGAATAGAACCCACAACCTTTTGCACGAAAGGCAAGTGCGCTACCTGTAGTGTCACTGACATTGTTATGTAATCACACTTTTAAGTAATTTGCTCTACTGGGATTCAGTGCTTCCAAGTTTCTTAGTATTCTCAGATCTACTATTGTCATATGTAAATGGTGCATACTTATGTCTTGTCTAATTTCTGTATTCTTTTACGACTCCCTTGACTATATTATTTACTGCCTGAAAATCTTTGTCTTGCATTATGTTTATGCTTCTGCCTACAGAAGGGGTATTTAAATGTTTATTTACTCTTCCACTAAGGCTTACATAGATAGTGATGCAATTGATTTCTGACTATGTTTCTGATTGTGGCCTAAAATTCTAGTCATATGCTATGCAAGTTTGTAGGCATTAAAAGTGGCAAAATCTACATTTTGTTTCAAACAGTCATTAAATATGTTTATGGTCCACTAAGTTTATTTTCTGATGCTTTTTATTTTATTTATCTTATTTTATTTTACTTTTGTTGACCGGGATAGTCTGACTGAGCTTCAGTAGCCCATTTTCAGCGCAGACCCGGGGAGAAAAGCTCCATGAACATTATAATAATGGTTAAGCTTAAGTTATTAAACAAGTTATTCAGAAAATACATTTTTAATAAGTAGTTAAAATTAAAGCAAAAATAATATAAGGAAGCAATATAAAAATAGCAACAGTGTTGATAAAAGTATAGTGAAGATGCAGTATATAACAATGAAGGGACAATGTTGTAAATCAAGGAAGGCAAGGTGGTAACAAGGTAATGTTGTAGAGCTCCTAGGGGAGTGAGAGGAGAGATGTGAATTTTTAATAGTTTTGTCACACGCGAAAGCGCTCATCTCCTTTTGTGAACAATAACATTTTTGGATTTTATCTTGGTGTCTTGCCTCTCATCTGCTTACCTGAATTTTTAATAGTAATGTAAGGAGGTAACAGTTCTTAGTTGGGATACAAGGTGTAAGTGTCCTAAGGAAGGGAGGGGGGAGCACTGAGGTAGAGAGTGGAAGAGGTCAGTAGAGCAAAACAATTTAGAGGACAGGTAGGAGAGAGTCTGAGGGGAAAGTAGGGAAGATTAAGTAGGGTCAGTACAGTGACAGGACCAGTGACTTTTCAAGTATTCTTTGGTGGCAGCTTTGAATTGTTTAAGTTGTGCTGATTTCTTTGTATTTCTAGTAATGTCAGTTGGTAGTTTTCTATTTTCTTATACATTTTTGTTGAATTGCTGAGGTTTCTTGTTTATTTATTATAGTTGCTGACTTGATGGTGTAATGTTTGTAGATCTGTAAGTCATTTCCACTGTGGTAGCTTTGTATGACTGTTTTTTTTTCCATTTCTTTTTTTACTGTTCCTCTTATCTTGGTCATTCATAAGGTTTTCAAATACGCTGTTTGTTTCAGACTCACTTATTAAAACACTGTTTGGATCCATTTTGCTATGATTTATTTGTATGAAATGATTTTTATTTTATGTATTATGTTTATTTGTGTTGTATAGCAGTAGACAGAAGTCTTGTATTCCTTTATTGTACTGCTTCTGTGTTCTTGTTGGTGTGTGTGTGTGTGTGTGTGTGTGTGTGTGTGTGTGTGTGTGTGTGTGTGTGTGTGTGTGTGTTACATTGTAGCTGTGCCATCATATTTCTTCGGGTTAGAGCTACTTTCCTTACTGCTGTGTAACTGAGTGTGGTCGTATGATATTATATTTTATCTTTTATTGGCTTATACTGTTATGTAGTTTTGTATGTATATTTACTTTTACAGTTTATAAAAGATCATTCTGATTTCTTTGGGATGGCTGTATTTTATGTTTGCATTTAGTTTTCTATTTTACAATATATTTTATCTCTGTTAGGCTATGTTTGTCATGATGACTGAATAGAACTCTGCATGACTGCACTTTGTGTGTGTGTTTGCTGCTGTGTTTTTCCTTTTATTAATATTTTAGTTTACATTGCAGGACGATGTATTTTAACCATTGCTTCACTGGATTGTGTGATTGTATTTCCTGATACAGGATGATAGATGTCTTACATTTTTGTCCCTAAATACGGGTATAAAGATGCCAGCTATAATTTATTTGTTTCTTTTTTTCCTGCCCCCCCCCCCCCCCCCCCATCTGCATGTTACTGCAGTTAACAAACATTTTGTGTGGAGTAGTGCTTGACTCAATAAGATTTCAGTGGCACTTGTTGGATCAGCATTTGCTTTTTAATATTTTATCATTCATGTTGTATAATTTTTACTTTCAATTTCAATTCCCCATTTCAACATGAAACATTACAAATTTGTCAGCATATTGTTTTTTTTTTTTTTTTTTACTTTTTTCTTAGTGAGGGAAGAAAAAGTGGTCATTTGTTTACCTTTCTTTATTGAAGCAGTTATTTTATTTAAATAGCTGAATGGATCTTTCCCCAACTTGCCACTGGATTTAGTTATAAAAAAATCTGACAAATCAGTATACAGCAAAGTTAGTTGTAATACACAGCAGTACACATTATGTTTTTGTTTTATTACATATGCTTATATGAAGACTAATTTCATGTGTGCTCTATGCTCTTAACACTGCTGTTGTTTACTTGTTAGTCAACAGATCATTGTCCAGAATTAGTTTCAGCTTCTTATCTTTTTTTTTTCTATTCTAGGGAGAAAACCACATAGCAAGATCTCAGGGGGCTTGTGACAAAACAGTATATATGGAGAAGACAAAGACACTGAATATTATTCACCAAAAGCTTGTTACAGAATGGAGAAAGGAGATAGTTAAGCAGTTTATTATTTCTCTTGTGTGTGTCTCCACTCCATAACTGGTGTTATTGCGCACACCATCGTCACCTGGACACTTGCAGAGCTCCCCTCCCAAGCAACAAAAAGGATGTCCTTCAGAATGAGCCAGTTTAATATTATTTGACCCTCTCAGAAGGGGTGTGTCTCTGTAACTAAGAGAGCGGCATCAGAGCACCAGTAAGGGATTTGTTTTATCTGTGACTATAAATGCGCGCATATTTCAGCAGCTTTGCTCGTATGTGTGTGTGTGTTTATGTGCATGTGCATGTAGGGATGTATATGTACATATGAAATATGCAGAAGTTTGTTTTAAGTAAGTGTCTTGCTAATTTTTTGTAATACACTTCTGATGTGTGAGTGTGGGGTTACTTCATGAGTGTATGAAATGAGGTGGGTTTACCATTAAACACTTGGACTGTGAAATGTACAGTTCATCATCTTTTATATCACAGTGCCTTTATGATATGGATAGATAAAAATCCAAATGATCTGTATTGCAGGACCTTGGTTAGGCTCTCAACATGACAGTCTTAAAGTTTCCCTGAAGAAAAGAATGTAACTCTCAGTGGACTCACACAGTTCAACCATAACATATACAAACACAAACTGCCCAAAATGTACTGCACCTGCTTTGAAAAGAGCTGATTATAATGGCTTGTTATATGCTCTCAGACACACACACACACACACACACACACACACACACACACACACACACTTGTTTTCTGCATAGCTTTTTTTTTTCTAATTCAGCTTATGCTGCCCCAAAAGGAGATGATCTCTCAGAAACTCTGAAAAAACTGTCCTGCCGCTCTTCCCTCTGAAACCATTTAACTGGTGAGTTTTCTCCTTTAAAGAATCAGAAAAGACATAAGTCAATATCTGATTGAGAATATTTGGTAATAGAGTAAGCTACCCTGATGTAATTCTCAAGGACTACAAAAAAATGAACAATAAATAATGTGTTTTCTGATCAACACATGACATCCTAATAACTCAACAATGTCAGGGGATTTTATTCTGAGACTGCAGAAAGGCAACCCAGTACATGCATTCAGCTTTGAGTATCTAGCATATATTTTTGAGGGGGAGGCTGGTGCCAACCATGCTGTCTGTTATGATTTAATCTCATTCAGTAAATGTGATTTTACAGTAGAAATAAACATGGCAAGTGAAGAGCGGGGCTACTTTCCTTCTGAGGGGGTGGGATCTAGACCTCTGCTTAACTGGCTCCTTGAGGAGGACATAAACTGTCAGGAGCATTAGAGGGAAGACAGAGAAATGGTGGTGACAATACTAAAATGTCTCTGGACGTTGCACCTCACAGGGATAAAACTGGAAACTACTTTAACCATTCAGGGCAATGCCTACTACTCTAATATATAATTTATTGCTGTCTACAGTTCACCCTTTAGCCCCATTAGGACATCACAAGGCTCAGCCTCCATTCAAATGTTCCTGTTAAATGGAAATTATCTGCAGAGAACACTGGACCAATGTATCTAACAGGGCAGATAGCTGGGAATAATCACTGGGAAAAGGGTTGAAGGGGAATTAATCTTCCTGTTCCCTGTATTGCCTTCTCTTGTCTTCTGGTCTGATTAATTATGTGGACGGTGGCACACAGAAAAAAGAATCCCATTTAAATTCAGTTTCTGCAGTTCGGGCCCAGATAAAGGAGAAATTCTGAAGCAGAGTTCTTCTTGTGGACCATTTGTAACAATGAGCCTTCTGTTATCCTAAGTTTTACTTAATTAATAAAAAACTGAAAAACAGTCTTCATAACAACTCTGCTTGGCACAGCTATATCAAAGAGATACATTCTGCAAGCTAAAGACAATATTACAAATTGTTGGTATACTGAAACTTGGCATGAGCTCAAAATGGTATTAAACACACTGTATGTGTCTCAGCTCTACTTGAGTAAGTTTTTCCATAATCCCTACACTCAACTACTAACCCCTCCTTTAAGTTTACTCAATTTTCTAATTCTTCTTTCATGTAATTATTTACTTTATTTTTATAGAAAATAACTACATTACACTAATAAAATATTTTGCAGGTTATGAATTATTCTGCATCTTATAATTCTATAAGTCTCTTTGTTCTTTTTTTAGTGGCACTG
>NC_056734.1:524498849-524580730 GCF_019279795.1 Protopterus annectens
AACATAGAGGAATAAATCCATGACTACAGCCCAGGCAACCCAAGTTTGATTAGAGGCTTAGGTGACCAATGAAGTGGCAGGGCTGATAGGCATGCCCATTCTGGGAGGGACATGTTGGGGATCAACCAATAAGCCATGGTGGAGGCTGGGGTTCAATAGAATTGATGTTAGCTGCACGCCAGGCAGAACTATCTTTAAACCCCACCACCACTACCACCATCATCACCTCTCTCTCTCTCTTTATATATATATATATATATATATATATATGTATATGTATATATATATATATATATATATATATATATATGTGTGTGTGTGTGTGTGTGTGTGTTTCTTATGTATGTGTTACAAAAGTAATGACTTCACCGTTAATATCAATAAATGTTGCATACTGATATGGCAAAATAAATTATGATAACAAAATATATATTCATATGATTAAAAAATAAAAAAATGAGATTATCCTTAAAGATCTAGGAAGAGAAGTACACACCAATTTAAATATTGACCAGTGTGTATTTAACAAAGTCAAAAAACAGATCTTAGGCAAAATGGCGCCCTAGGCAAAAATGCCCTGTGGCACCTACTCACACTACCCAGATCATATTCTTTTTTTTCTCCCTTTTTCTCACAGCTTATCTTACTCTTCTATTTTCTCCTGCAGTTATTTGTTCATTTATCCATCATGGTCTGTCTATGCAAGACTGTACTCTGATAACTGTGGAGGAAACAGCTGCATTACGCCTGAGGGTCTGAGGGCTGCAAGGTCCCAGAAGCCATGGGAGTTCTAGGTGCTCTGAGATGCATTTTGGAGCTTTTTAAATTACCTTTTTGCCCAGTGCCTGAACAAAAAACATGATCAAGGAAACAAATGTATTACTATTTCAGAACATCCTAACTGACCCAGACTACACTGTAGTAACTGCAGTGGAAATACCCTCTGAGATGCAACCTTTTCATCCAGTGATGCCATGAACAAAAATCAGGATCAATGAAAGAAATTCACTGTTACTCTGCAACTTTCATTTCCCTGCATCCTTTCAACACACCCAAACTGAACAAAACTACCCTGTAATAATTAAATTGAGCTGGAGATCTGGATGCCAATAGGCAACCAGAAGCCATGTTGTTACAGATGCTCTAAGGTGTATTTTAGAACTTTTGAGTCAGTGATGGCCTGAACAAAATTTATGCATATGGAAAGAACTTCAAAATTAACTGTTGTGTTTAAAGAAAGCAATAAGTTGTATCCAATTTCATGCTCAAACCTAACCAAACACCAGTTCACAATAAACTAAGAAGACAAATGCTTATGAGGATACATATATCATATTGAGGTACAGTACCTGCCCCACCTACCCCCACCACAAAATAGGTAGTCGCTTTCTGTGTATCCCCTGTGGTGTTAAACATACCTCTCAAGTGCACCTCGTTTCGAGTAACATATATCTAATTTGGGGTGTTAAAAAGATCATGTCCCTCGAAGTTCCACATTGAAAAGGTCTATCACACATTCAGTATTAGGAATTTTTTAACTGATGATAAATAGAAATTAATCATATTAATTCATTAAAGGATCTTTTTTATAAGTAAAACCAGCATATTTTAACCATCCTATGACCTTCCTTGTTGACATTGTTAGTATGTGCTCCACATTTTGCCCATTTGTTCTACATTATGAGGGCTAGTGCTCCTCATTTTGAGAAGGAAGGTTGGATTACAATTAAGGCACGCGTGACCGCAGTCATATTTCAGGCTGCTGCTGCTGCCGTATTTCTATAAAGCATGCCTCCTCACCCCTACCCCAAAAGACAGTTACTTTCTATGTAGTCTTCTGATGTCAGACTGGGACAAAACTGAAAAAAAAAAAACAAATAGAATGCAACATATTTGCTGTCAGACATATATAAGTATCATGTTTATTTACTCTCTCCCAAAAAGATAGCCACTTGTATATGCATCAGATGTTTGATTGTGAGGAAAATGAAAAAAATAATGATTACAATAATGTTTCCAACTTGTTGCTTCTAGAGACAGTGCAATGCTCATATACATGCTACAGTGACCTTCTGTGCACCCCTCTGAAGTCTGTGAGGAAAGTTAAAGAAATAATGACGACACTGCTCCCAGATCAACACAAGATATCATGACCTCTAAGGTTTGGGAGGAATGTTAAAGAAATAATGACATTGTCCCCAGCTCCACACACAAGTACAGCAACTTTCTGTGTACGCCTATGAGCAGGAATGTTTTTAGACTTGGTAGGGTTTAGGGCAGAGATGATAACTTAGCCCATGTCAAAATTCACTTGTACAGCCTTGGTGTCTGGGGACTACCAGCCTCAAGACATTCTGAAGGTCTGGGTATTGTGTGATGCATTTATCGTTTTGTTTTTTGTTTTGTTTTTTTGAGAGAGAGATAACTATTAAACTGGGCAAGTGACAACAGGATCATTTACTTTCATCCAGACAACCCCACCCAAGCAGTTCCATCCACTTCTGTGTACAATTCAGACATCCTTTTGTGATATAAAGAAGATGACCATGCAATGCACTTCACCTTAGTTCCAAACAAAGAGTTGCCACCATTAAAATATTGCGTGTTGCTTCACATAATTAGTCCTGCAAAGCCAAAATAATAAACAAACGGCAACAGGCAACTATTTGTTGTCTTTCACAGAGGAAAACTGCAGCAATTATGCCTATTATCTGTTTGTGCGTATCAGGTATTTATTTAAGTATTTTAGATTACTTTTCACAAAATCATACTAGTCCTTTGAAACCATATAGTAATTGTTTTAACTGTGCAAAGATAGGTCAGTTACTTTCATTCAGCCATATCCACCCTCACCCAGTAGTTATAGCCATGACATCTGACAGTTGTGCAATAGCATTTCACCTCCATAGTGTACATAAATAAATTGCCACAAATTAAAGTATTCCAATCCAAGGTGCTTCACACAAATTACACAGTCAAATAAGTCTATCCAAAAATATCAGGTTCATCACTGCCACCATCTTTGCAAAACAGTAATGAGACTTACCTCATGGCGCCATTCATCCTACTTCAAATGTTCATACAAATCAAGAGCCAGAAAAATTGCCCAAAATATCAGGTTGATCACTGCCAGCATTATTATAGTAATAACACTTCCCAAAGTGCCCTTCACCTCATCCCAACTGCCCATATAAATTACAAAACAAGAAAAAAAATGCCAAAGGTATGTGCCAATCACTGCTAGCAGCACTATTGAAAAACAGTAATAACCCTTATCTTATCAAAACCACGGCATTCCTCTTGTCTCTATCCAGAATAATGTCCCAGATGAGATCTGTCCATCGTTGAAAACTCCTTCAGGCAACGTCACTCCTATATTTGAATGTTAAGAGGTCTTGGGACCTCGCAGTGTTAAAACTAATGTAACATAACCGGTCTGAAGCTCTCTTCCCTGGAGTACCCAAAGTTCTCTAAGCACATTTTCCTTTGGGATGCTTTTTGTTTATGCATTTATTTATTTATTTTAGTTTTAGAGCAATAAATAAATACATAAGAAAATAATGCCCCCTACAAGCACAGCACCTTAGTTCAGTTTTGCATAAGATTGGCCCTGTCTGTAGCCTATCCAGTTTTAAACGGTATGCATACACATTCCAGGGAAATCAATACACCATCTTGTAATTCCCTCTTCTGACATATTAATGATTATATCACTGAATTCTTTAGCCTTCATACACTTCATATGAAACAACTTGAAAAGATATGATTAGCTACTAAAAACATCAAAAGGTTCAAAAATTTGAATTGAATAGAAAGGCTTCAGGAACTATCCTTTTATTCTGTGTCTTATGAGTTACTTTGAAAAGATGTCTGCATTGTCTTTAAGGCAATGTCTGTCCCAATTTTATTCTATATATGTTTATTTTCCCTACCAGCTAAGTAACATCACCGTAGCAAAATCCAAAGCCTTATGGAGCTAACAGTATACAGTTCTTGTTTAAAATAGTTAAATGAATATGCACAATATTTTCCTAGTTTAATCATTAAGAACAGTGTAAGGAAACTGTCCACAGGGAATTATAACTGGCTTTGATTAAGCATATATATTGGGTTTTATTCAGTTCAGGAGCTTAGTAATAAGTGGGCATGCTTAGACATGCAGAGAGTGAAGATAATATTTGTGAATGGACAAAATGTAATTGCAAGTTTTTATTCATCTAAATGAGGTATCCGAATTTGATTAGAAAGGAATAAGACATTAATATACAGCATCATTTATCTTTCTTTGTTTTTTGATAGTTTTTATTCTCATTTTTGGACACATAGGATCATAGGCTTCAAACTGTAGTTAACTTGGTTGTTTTTGTTGCAGCTCAAAATTATAATTCCAAGTATCCATCACCCACAGTTTCTGACTGACCGGCTAAACGGATAATCTGTGATTGATACCTCATAGTTTCAGACAAACCTGACGGTCTTCCCAAGAAGTCTGTAGCTGGTTTCAAGATCCAGACATAGACCTTTACTAACTACAATCAGTACTATAATTTAAGGCTGTAATTGTCTTAGATATAGCTACTCCTCAGAGAGTGCCTCATGATATAATCAATTCTATTCAAAATTACATAACACAAAATTTCACTTAAACTCAGAATGATGGCATGCACAGACTATGAATCTGGTACAAGCAGGGAACTTAGAAATATTTAAGTAGTGTTTGTTATATGTGCGGATAACTGGAGGTTGAATTCAGAGGAGGAAAATCATTTTATGATAATAAAAACTTTGCATTTGATAGGAATTGCTTTTAAAAAAAAGCAAATCCAAATTCTAAATCTTGAGTCTGTATGGGTAATGGTAGCATTTTGGGTAAATAATTATTGTTTCCATATACACAGCATTCTCTTTTGGAAAAATATTTACTGTATATTCAGTATAGAACATTTGGTAGGGACAAACAGGCTCTGTAAGGGTTATATCTTTATCAATGAGCCTTGTAGTCTTGCTTTAATGAGCCCTCTACAGTGGCTTAATTTGTCCTCTACACAGTTTTTTTAGCAATTTGCTTTGGTATCTCTTTGTGACCTTATGAACGGTGTCCTCATGCCAGGCTTAGGGGGACTGACAGTCTTACAGCCATCAGTTCTTTCTACTCATTCATGAACATCATATCCCATCCTGAACATCATATCCCATCCAAGCATGCATCCTTTAGCAAGTTTGTTTATACAATGCTGAAGAAATCTAGTACCTCCTGAATGTAAATGTGACTGTCTAATCATGATCCAAGGCCACCACAGATACTACCTTTATTATTTAAAGTTTAATCATGAAATTGACAGATGTTTTTATAGACAGTGTTTTAAAAATATGTCCTACTATCAACACTGAGGCAATTCAAGGTGTTTATAATTTTAACAATGTCCAATATCTGGCAATGATTGAAGCCCACTGCAAGGGCCAGCTAGAAGATCGGTGCAGAGATCCGGGTCAGGAGCATGAATAGCAGAAAGTCAGAGACCATTGAATCAGATCTGATGCCTCAAGTTCTAGTTTCTCTTCCATATTCATTCCATTCTCTTTAGACAAGTTAGCTTCTGATGTAGTATCACCTTCCATGTCTTCATCAAAAGACATTTGGCAGGTAGAGCTGAGAAGCATCTCCCTAGTATCTACTCATGGATGCAACATTCAGGAGCTGGTCACCATCTCCCCTCATTTACCAAAGTCAATGTATGCCATAGCAGCTTGTGAGGAGAGGACCCTTGCATCTGCAGAACCTGTTTCCATGCATTACTCTCAGGACTATGGAATTTACTCCTTTCAATTCCTCTTGAGTATTTGACCAGTCACCTGTGAAGTCACATCAGGCTTACTGGCTCACCTCTACCACTCTGAGGACCCTTAGCCTTCCTCATACCTGTATTGGACTTTGTTTAACAAAGGATGGGCCTGGAACTTTCTCTGAAACATAATTCAGGACATCACTTCCTTGAGATTCAGTTCTGTGCCTATTAGTAAGGGGAGGAATGTCTGGCCTTGCTCTGGACCATTTCTGGAACCACGCCTAGAGTTAACTTTAGTACACGGTGGACGACAGCTGACTGAGAGTGAAAAGATAATTTAGTAGTCTGTCTGGATGCCATTGCTAAACCTCCACACAGGACTCTGAGCCACTAGCCCCACCTATAATGCATGTCTACCAGTTATCGGTCTGCCGTGTGTCATGCCAAACATCAGGCAAGAATGTGCTCTCACAATTCCCTCCTCTTAGGTGTCATAGTATGATAAAGTTATTGTTTCCCTTTATTTCTATATCCTTATCTCTGACAGAATCAGAAGAACTGAAAATGTTGGTCCTAAAATGACTAAGATAATGAATCTTTTTCCTCTACCATCTCTTATCTCAAGGCTGCTGACCTTTAGAGACATCTTTATCTTCATGAATTCCACCTCAGAGTGACCAACTGTCCTATTTCCCTCACCTGAAGAATGTTTTAATGCTTATCTTGGACAAATGTGGACAGAGGCCTGCCATAACCAAGAGAGTTTTTTATAAAGAACAACACAGTGAGGCAACTTGATTCTGGTCTTGATCCTTGGCACCTAATTAGGTAGATTGATTGGTCTTCCCTTCTAATCAGGTCCACTAAGGCTAACGTGTCAGACATATTGCATGGAGAGAAGCCCTGTCCATTTTCTGCTCTGTCCTTTTACAATGGTCTGGACATGTGTGACAAGAGGATTTGTTTCACTGTCATGTCAGCTTAAGATGAATTAATTATCTAAATGTATGTGTCTCACCTCCACATCTGCCTAATACAGTAAACCATGGAAAAGCTGACCGCTCTCCCTGACTCATATGTTATGGGGGCAGCAGTAGAGGATCTTTGTGCAGTTTCTAAGATGAGGTTCAGTGTAAACTCATTGCACTTTAGACATGACAGATACATTGGGCAGGGCTATTACCACAGGCACTTACCTCTACAGATCTTCCTTCCTGAGGCAGTTCTGTATTCTTAAGGGTTTGCACCAAACAATTTTGGAAGGCCTTTTATGAGATGATGTTCTTTTGGGTGCCCCCTAAAGGAAATAATAGAAGATTTTCTGAAGAAAGGGGGCTGTCTCAGATGTGGAGTACTTGTACATCTCCATTCTCCAATCTGACAAGTATTCTTGTAGGAAGAAGGCAACCTAAAAAACATCAGGTGGTGGTCACCCAAAAAATGTAATCTCAGCTGACCCAGCAGCAATCCTGATTACATTTCAAGTGTTGCTCCAGTGAGAAGTCAGTTCTTCCATTTTGCACTGCATGCAGTGCCTTAACTTAGGACAGGTAAGTTCTAGACATCACAGAAAACGGTCACGTCCTACAGCTATTCAGTTCCCTCCTACTGTCCATTTCTAAAAAAAACTACTAGATGTCATGGAAACTACTTTCCCAGTACCAATCCCAATTAGACAATAACATGGAAGATATGAACCAAAGACATCTTTGGAGCAGTAGTGCCAAATAATCACAAAACTGAAACTATTAAAAAGTGCAGCTTAAAACCTAAATATACATTATTAACGGAAAAGTGAAGTGTATAAAAACGACAACTTACTAATTTGTTATGACAATTATGAAAATAAAGAGCATTGCCACAAAAGCTCGCATATGTGTTTCCCTAATAAAGTATTTTGAGATTTTAAGTTTCTGCATGTGTCACTTTGAGCTGTACACATGGTTACACTGGAAGAATAAGGGATGGGTTTTATTCCTAGCTCTTTCTGGTCCACAAGAGATCATGGAGGAGATGCAGACTGCCTCTTGAACTCAGAGATTTCAGTCTTCACATCAGTTATATGAAATTTGCATGGTCACAATACAAGCCCTGATGCCATTGCTTATCTATAGATGGTGTCAATAGGTCTGATGTACACCTATGTACCTTATGCTTGAGAAAATTTCATACTTTTGTCTGTATAGGCAGCAGTTTCAATACAGAGTGCTCCCCATCTGTCTTTCCTCGTCTCCCAGTGTGTTTAGTAGGGTGTTACCCATGATAGCAGAGGACCTGCAGTGCTTAGACCTCTGACTCTCCTTATGTTAAATAACAGGTTGTTGGTGTCACCCACACAGGAGTATCTCACCTCTAGCTTAGGCTCTAGCTTATGCTCACACTGTCTTGCAGTTGAACAACACCATGAACTGAGAAATGTCATACCTGCTTCCAATGGAGCACATGTCCTTTACTGGTGGCATTGTATGTTGTCCACAGTCAGGTATTCCTATATTTAGAGACAGGTTAAAAACTCAAGAATTTTATATCGTGGAAGGTGTATCAAAGCAGAGTCTAAGGCAGCCTTCTTTTCCTCTTAACATGGCTCACAGCATTGGTAGTCATCATATTGTCAATCATTTCAGCTTTAAATGATAATTATATAATCAGTTTACAACCTACAAGTAGCCGTAGAGGTATTATTGGATGCTGTTTCAGAAGGAGTGGTTAAGAAGGCATCAGATGAAGCATTCAAGAAAGCATGGTGTATGTGGAAAATGGAAAAGGAGGAGAGAAGGAAAGAAATTATGATATTAATTGCATTTAAGGGCAGACTGAACAGAGTGTTCAACAAATTCTTCTTAAATGCTCTGGCAGTGTCTTTTCCAATGCCTAAACACAAACACCTAAGACCTCTTTTGGAGGACTGCTTTGCCAAGAAGATTGTTTAAGTAGGCTAACAGAAGTGGAGTCATCTTGAGTTGGACCTCTTTGCAATTTTAGATGCCATGTTGCCACATATGACAGAAGTGGGCAGTAGACACCTTCTCTAGTCACTGGAATTAAAATATTCTGTTTGCCCTCCTATTCTGCCATCCCTTTTTCCTCTAACAAAGTTTCATACAAGAAAGCAAAGATTTAATCTCATCATCCAAGACTGGCCTAGACAAATACAATTTCAAACCCTTTTAATTTTAGCCTCCTTGACATTATTTCCTTCAGAAAATTGGGAGTTCCAAAACAGTGGAAATGTAACCATCACTACTTTAGGGATCAGTTCAGTTACCAAAGCTGATCAAGTTAAAAAGCTTTCAGGGAACAATTTCACAGGTCAGGGAATCTGTCAGAAAGACTTTCACTGTAGCAAACCGTAAGGTCAATTGGAAAGGATTATCAATATCTGCTAAGAGATATGCATTTATTCCCCTTTGCATATCCCTTTCTGAGGTTGTCTAGTACTTTTCAGGGATCCGTTTGGTTTTTATCTAAGTTATTTCACCATTCAGGTCTGTTTTGGCCATGTTGACCTTTTCTGATCTATTAAAACACCATACACTGGTTCATCACAAATTGGTTGAATTGTTTTTGAAGAGTAATCATCATCTCAGTCCTCAAATGAAGACCATGTCTTTCTTAACTGAAATTGGGTTGGTATAATGGTTAATATGCTTACTTTCTATACACAAAGTACAGGGTTTGATTCTCACCTTTGAGAATTATGGCTAGGCTTAAAAAGGCCCCCTTGAGTAGTTAGCTTAGTAATCACCTAGGAAATGTTGCTATGCCTTCTGTTTGACATGCCTGGTTCAGCATATCTGAAGTCCATGTGCAAGATAGCTATCCCTTCCACTTGGCATATTTGCTACAGCTTCTTAATATGAGGAGCATTATCAGGTCTTCATCATGGGGTGGTTTTCTCTAAGGATGAATTCTAATTTATTCCTTAAAACTGTATCTGAACTGTTACTCAGCCAGTCTGTTCACCTCTCAGTATATTTCAAGAAGCTCGAACAGAAGATAACACATCAACCACATCTAAGATTGTTATGCCCAGTTATGGCTTTATCTCTGCAATTTCATATGCATAGGCAAATTCACCAGTTGTTCATGTCAGTTTGTTTGGTTAAAGATTACGCAGTAGTAGTAACCAAAGAAGTACTTCATAAGTAGAGTATGCAGTGCAGTAGTAGTAACCAAAGAAGTACTTCATAAGAAGAGTATGCACTGCAGTAGTAGTAACCAAAGAAGTACTTCATAAGTAGAGTATGCACTGCATAATAAATAAAAATCAACACAAGTTTGGCCAGTGACGTTAAAGAGCAGAGTACCGTTGTGGGGTATCTGCTTCCTTTGGTGGCTTCAGAAACTAGCCATTGAGAGCATTTGGGCCTGGGCCATTTGGTTATCATGCACTCTTTTGCCACATGCTGTAATCTGAGCATCCACACAAGGAGCTAAGCACTTTTTAGAACACTGCTTCACGGTATCTTAACCTGACCCCCATCCTTCACTCATTTGGGCTCCTTCTACCTTTTCAGGGTTTATTTTGGGTAATAATTAGGACTCTACCCAAGTACTTCCTTGCTGCAGAGTGGTCACTTATAGTAATATATAACAGATATGTGAGTACTCCCAAGTCAGCTGTTAGTTAACAGGGCTCTATGTAGTGGGTGCTTTATTCCAACCCCATGCCATGCTAGTATCTAGCCATTCCAATTCCTTCTTGACTTCAGGAGGAATTTCTTTAGGTAAACACACTTGCAGTAGGATAACTTTATAGTGTGGGTGTTTTTCCTGCAGATAGAATCTATTTTCAGTGGGAATAAAGTACTTGAAATCAATAAGGTTATCACTTGCTCTAATTTCATCGTAAAGATGCCATGTGTGGATCAAAGGAGTACACCCACCAAACCCAATGACTCAAGATTTTTAAAAGAAATCTGTGAAAAGGCATTAGAATATTTCCAAGTATCTGTCCCATATATATTATTTTTTTTCATGTGAGCCAATCATAAATGGATAGTGCTCAAGCTTAATCCATTTCCTGTACACATCATAATTACAATCAGCTTAGTAAAGAAACCGAATGAAAAGATACCATAAAATGAAGATTAATTGAAAAGGGCTAATCCCTTCATTTCTGCCTTTTAAATATTCCTTAATATTAAATGACAGGCTATTAATGGTATCCAACTGATGTAAACAAAGCAGATAACACTAAAAACCTGCACAGTCTTTTAAGTGTCACTATATAAGCATTGATTTTTAAACTGTCGTCGTATGTGGCCATATGGACCTTAGTCTGTTTTGGGCAGTCCTTTACTGACATGTTAAATAGTAAATGCTGCTTATGTGAATCTTTTTTATTGTAATCTTAATTCTAGCCTTCCTCTGATATACACAGCTGTAATGCCATATAACAAGCCAAATGGAAACTCAATGGGCCTATAATTTCTTAATACCTATTGATAGATCTGCCAAACCAAATTTCACTAAATAGACTAAAAGGGCTATATTAACTGAGATCCCTAAATAACTAGAAACAAGTATGCATTCAATAGATAAAGAAAACTGATTTGTTTTAAAGACTGTGCATGCACATCATAAAGACGTTTGCAGATGTCTGAGAAGTGTATAGCCACTGACTTTTTTTTCTGACAGCATCCAAATTCAAATCTCCATGTTTTTATTGTAGAACTGGTGCTGTTAACTGGATTGTTTTTTTCTCCACTGGCCTAGCACAGGATTTATGTAATGGCACAGTATGCTTTTCTTTCAAGTCTGTGTGGACTGATTGTTCTGTAACAGAATTATTGAAAATTTGACCACAAGGTTTTGTCTACTCTGATATTTCTTTTTATTGTTATTATTTTTTTTTCAGGACAAGAATTTTATAATTAACAAACTGTTATGTGTTGAAATGTACTTTGTTGATAAAAAAACACAGTTTTAGACTCCTTCCAATATGGAAGAATAGATGATTTCATATAAAAATGCTAAAAATATTACAACTCCAGATATAACAGTCAAAAATATTTGACCTAAGGACACCTAAATTATAGCTTTGATTATAGCTAATTATAACTTTAAGAGTTTTGCAAATATAAACAATCTGCTTTCTTGTATTAGATGATTTTTTCTTATTATTACCACTTATCGTTTTTATGTTTTTGAAAAAAGAGTTATATGCAATATTGTTAATTTCAAAGGTAGATTTCCATCAAGTCTAAACCATCCTTTTCCTACTGGTTGATGGCTTAAATCTGGACAGAAATCAAGGATTGTTTCCCAGACCATCTGAATATCAAAGTATTTTAAGTATAAACATATTTATCAGATCAGCTGAAAGATTTGAGAATATGTTTCACAACTGAGCTGTGTTTTCCTTATGAAATAATCATCTCTAATCTGTTTCTGCAAAGGTACTTTTTTCAGTCTTGAAATGTATGTGTTATAAATAATCAAGTAGATAAGTATGTTGGATTAATCTTCTTGAAACATGTATTCTTAACATTATCATTGTAATAACTGTTCAACACTGGCTGTTCTATGCAAAGTTTATCAGGACATGGTGGAATATCAGTTAGTATCGCAACTAATTCCATCTCCAGTAGGCGCCTTACTGACACTGTCCAGGTCGTATGCTAGCATACGCTAGCATAAAAGCACTAAGAGGTAAACCCACAATATGGTGTCCTTAAGCATGTATACAGTTAATTAAGATTGTTCTATTAAAAAATGTATTTATATCTCTGATACAGGTACATGTTGCCCACAATTTCACAAATACATAATTTTATGGAGTTAGAGAATTATAAAAAACAGTATAGTGCACAAAAATGCATTCTCTTACTTAATCTTTGCACATATTTTGGCCTTCTCAACCTTCCCTGTGAAACATTAAAGTAATTTAGTATGAAAATCTACTTTGAAATGCAGACCAGACATCTACTGCCTCCTTCTGGCTAGATGCTGAAATTAAACCATCAAGACTAAAGACTCTGTCTTTAGATATGTCTCATGTCTTTGTGGTAATGATATTTGCATCTCCAAGGTTAATTCTGCTAAACTGAACCCATTCATAAGTAGATGATGTCCTGATGTCATTACAACAGAATAGTCATTTGTTAACCACATAGTTGGCAAATTGATATTGTTTAATGTGGTCAGTTGTGTTAACAATATCCTTTTTGAACTATTTTGGGCATTGGTGGCCAAAGGGAGATGTGTGGCTACTACATGTCAAAAGTTTGCTTTATGTAATAAAACTTTTTTTAAATATAAATAAAAGGAGTTGTTGGAAAAAAATGCTGTTTAGAAAATGTTTTTCTCAGTACAGGCTTGTAACAAATTGGAAAGAAATCTGCCTCTTAAAAAATCCTTTTCTTTGTATAGCCATCTAATTGATCAAAATGCTCTTATACTAAAGTTGAAATGACTGACAATAAGATAATAACACAGAATAAAGCTGAGTTCCCATTGTCAACTTTGGTATTACAAATAAGACAAAATTCAGCCAGTGGGTTTAAATAAATTAATTTCTAGGAGGACAATTTCCCCCGCAGCCCTCATGTGGAAGGAATGTTCACTCTCATGCAAATTAAATATTCCAGCTCTGAGGTTGTATGACTTGTGCTCCCATGGGGTTAGAGATTTTAAGTAGCAGAAGTACAGAGGTGCTTACTTCATGCATCCAAACATAAACCTGTAAAAACATATGGAGTTTTACATTTCTGTTTGTTTTTTTTTTTAGCTTGTCAAAGTTTCAAAATTTCAGAATTCTTATTTTTGGTAATTTCAGTTTTAGTTTGTCTTGTATCTTTAGGACAGGAACTATTTGTAAGTATGGTATAAACTCTGCAGATTATAAAACCATTGTCTGTAAGGTGATTTGTAGTGGCTCACACCATCATCTGCACATGCTTTTCCTTTATCTTCATAACATAATGTTTTATACACAGAGTTCACCAACACTTATCACCGTTACCTAGATATTCTGAACAGGAACAAAATTAAAAGCATGCTGACTCCATGCTACAGAGAGATAAGGTCCTGACTGTGGCCCTAACAATCCATGATATGTTAGTGAGCTGGAAGCTGGAGAACCTGGACAGAGAGGGTGGAGGTGAGCAGCCGATGCCGGGTGGCAACTCAAGTCACTGCACTAATGATGCACAGAAGAGACTGGGATGTTGTAGAAAGGCAGCATGAAGGACCATGAATGAATGCCAACCAAACAGAATCTTCCAATGCTGTGTAGCCTGGGATAAAAGCTTGAGCAGATGCATGCATACATACATCATTAGTGTGGCACCGTGAAACCACCACTCATCCAAGTTAAAAGGAAAAGCACTTTCACTCCACCGCTACCTAGTTCTATTGAGTGCTTTTTACGTGCATGTGAATTTGACTTCTATGCCTATTATAAAGAGAAAGGACATAAAAAATTGTTCTATAACATGAATGAGTTACAAAGAAATAGTTTAGACTCATTATGCAACGATGAAAATGTGGTGTTTAGACCTGCAGATAAAGGGGGGGGGGTGGTATTAATGGATTCAAGCTTTTATAATGATATGATGAATATGATGTTATGTGATGACACTGCCTATTTAATGATTAATAGATCTGAAGTCATATTAATAATTAGAAATGTCCAAGATACGCTCTACGATCTCCTGATGTCAAGATGCATTGATAAACAGCTATATGACTATTTGGATATTGAGGCCCCTTTGATTCCTATCATTAAGGGGCTACCCAAAATGCATAAAGGGGTGTATCCCCCACCAGTACGGCCGATAGTATCTGGCCAGTCATGGGCAACTGAGAATGCCTCACAGTATGTACAATTTAAATTGGCCCCGCTGACAGAAAAAATACCAACCATATTAAAAAATTCATTTAAATTACTGGAAGATCTTGAAAATTCACAATGGGTTGAAAAAGTGAATTATGAGACACTAATGGTTACCTTAGATATAAGGAACCTGTTCACAAGTATACCCAATGAGTTTGGTGTGGAGGCTGTTAGAAGCTGCATGAATGACTATGGCATGGTCAATCAAAATGAACAATTTATTATATGCACCCTACTAGAGCTGATACTTAATAATAACATCTTTATGTATCAAGATAAGATCTATAAACAAACATGGGGGGTAGCCATGGGCACCCCATGTGCAAATGTATATGCCAATATAGCAGTGTATGAATGGGAGAGAACTTATATTCTGAACAATGAGAATTTTATTACCAATGCTATTTATTATAGGAGATTTGTGGATGGCATTCTACTTTTTTGGAATGGCAGTATGGAGTCCTTACATAATTTTATTGAGTATATGGAATCAACCACCTCCTTCCTTAGCTTTACATATGAAGCCTCATTGAATAAGGTTAACTATCTTGATGTAACAATAATGAAAAATAATATGAATAGATTTACTACATCGCTATTCAGAAAACCCTGCTGGAAAAATGGCATATTACATCATGAGAGTATGCACCCTCGTCACATTTTTCCTAATATTGTAAGAAACCAAATGGCTAGAATAACTAGACTATGTAGTGACATCAAGGACAGAGAACAATTGTTAAATTTTCAAATCAAGTGTTTTAAGAATAGGGGGTACCCAGATTATTTGCAAACTTCCCCCAAAGATAGTAACAACATGGTTCTTAATGCTAGCCATAAGCGAGGTTACTTTGGACTTCATAGTAAATCATATATAGGTAAGGTGCAATATGACATCAAATTTACGAATGATGTCAGATACATCAAAGAAATCATCTATAAGAACTGGAAGTTACTTTATATGAACAAAGAATTGAAAAGTGTGGTGGGTGAATACCCTATTTTCAGATATAGTAACTGTCCAAATTTAAAAAGGCTACTATGCAAAGAGAGAATATTACACACACCTTTGGATATTAGAACTAAATTTAGGCGAGGAACATTTCCATGTAAGAAATGTTGTGTATGCAATTATATCAGTGACCAACAGACATATGAAAATCCACAGACTGGCTATAAATTTATTCCGAATTTTTATGCCACATGTGATACCACAAATATAATTTATTTGGCCACATGTGACAACTGTAATGTCTACTATGTGGGCATGACAACACGTAGGCTCAGAGATCGAGCCTATAACCACCTATATGACATACGGAAGATGAACATCAATAATGCTCTAGCCAGACATTGTCAACTATTTCCATCTCATGTATTTAAATTTAAGGTCCTACAGATACTTCATCATAATAAAAGGGAAGGTAATACATTAGGCACTTTAGAACTCTTTGAGCTGAAATGGATATTATTGCTTAGGGCACATGTAGAGCCAGGCTTAAACATAGCCCTTAATATCAGACCAGCACTATTATAGAGATACCATCATATAGGTTAGAGTAGAAATTTCATCAAAAGCATGTATACAAGCTGAAGTTTTACATAATAGGGATATATGGATTTATATACTTTATATTATTTTTGTTTTAACTAACACAACAGTGTTAATAACAAAAAAAAAAAAAAAAAAAAAAAAAAAAAAAAAAAAAAATTTATATTCTTCTATATCAATACATTTACTCATTATTATTGTTTTATAATTCCTTGTTTGATTTATTTTTACTTTTATGGTATTTATGTTCATGATTAGCATAAATATTTTAAATTAATTTCATTTGATATACCTTGGCCTGGTCACATTTCATTATTAAATAGTTCTATGAAGTACGCTATATACTATTTAGTACTAATGTGAATTAATTTATATTAGTATATGTGTTCAGGCTTAAGAAAGACAAGCATATTATACTAGTTGATGCTATAATCAATAAATAGAATTATAAATGTATATTTTTAGTTGGGTAAGATGTATTCTGCAAGTTTAATGATCTATTTGTGTAGATATGACTTATGAAATATCGAAGGAGAGTATTATATATTTTAATATGTGTTTTATACATTTTTAGAATATAGTATAATATAGGGTATAGTCATAAAGAGCTATATTTGCAGGAAGCGGTTTCTCTATATGAAGTATAGCTTTAAGTATAAATGGTATTAATTGACTGACAACTGTTTAATTGTCCTTAACCGCCAAAAATGGAGGTTAATTAGGGCGTATGCCATACTATATAAAATGTATTCATTTTTTAAAAAATTTTGTAACCTGATGAAGCGCACTTGTTAGGTGCGTGAAAGCGCTTGTTGTTTTACTAAAATAAATATATTTGCTGCTATCGTGGAAGCTTCAGTGATTTGTTTAATACAATTTTTTCAGGTATATAAATCCTTTGTAATCTATCTAGACTCCTTAGTGACTTTCTCCCATCATTTAGATAGCTTATCAAGGAATATCATGGTGTATATGCAACATTTGTTATAAAGTCTGACTCCTGCTGACCTTAAAGGTTGGGTGGCTGCCAGAATGCACATATTCATCTCACATGTGGAATATAATCTCCCATACCTTGTATATGCCTCACTGAGAATTCTAATCCATAATGCACATATTCATCTCACATTTGGAATATAAATCTCCCATACCTTGTATATGCCTCACTGAGAATTCTAATCCAGAATGCACATATTCATCTCACATGTGGTACATAATCTCCAATACCTTGTATATGCCTCAAAGAGAATTCTAATCCAGAATGCACATATTCATCTCACATGTGGAATATAATCTCCCATACACTGTATATGCCTCACTGAGAAGTCTAATCCAGAATGCACATGTTCATCTCACATGTGGAATATAATCTCCCAAACCTTGTATATGCCTCACTGAGAATTCTAATCCAGAATGCACATATTCATCTGACATGTGGAATATAATCTCCCATAACATGTATATGCCTCACTGAGAATTCTAATCCAGAATGCACATACTCATCTCACATTTGGAATATAAATCTCCCATACCTTGTATATGCCTCACTGAGAATTCTAATCCAGAATGCACATATTCATCTCACGTTTGGAATATAAATCTCCCATACCCTGTATATGCCTCACTGAGGAATTCTAAAGCTTTTCGAGCTATGCTAAACAAAATGTGCAGGTTCATAGTATGATCTAGCAACTAAGAACATAGCTGTCTAAGATTTCAGAAGGTAAGCTGGCAACCTGTAATAGAGATGATCTTTTAGACATTGACCTGTTTGATTCATAAACTATTACACGGTAACTGATTATAAAACCATTGTCTGTAAGGTGATTTGTAGTTGCTCACACCATCATCCGCACATGCTTTTTCTTTATCTTCATAACATAATGTTTTATACACAGAGTTCACCAACACTTATCAGTGTTACCTAGATATTCTGAACAGGAACAAAATTAAAAGCATGCTGACTCCATGCTACAGAGAGATAAGGTCCTGACTGTGGCCCTAACAACCCATGATATGTTAGTGAGCTGGAAGCTGGAGGACCTGGACAGAGAGGGTGGAGATGAGCAGCCGATGCCGGGTGGCAACTCAAGTCACTGCACTAATGATGCACAGAAGAGACTGGGTGTTGTAGAAAGGCAGCATGAAGGACCATGAATGAATGCCAACCAAACAGAATCTTCCAATGCTGTGTAGCCTGGGATAAAAGCTTGAGCAGATGCATGCATACATACATCATTAGTGTGGCACCGTGAAACCACCACTCATCCAAGTTACTGCAGAGGTAATAGAAGTTAAAGAGTAAGCAGAAAACTTAACTGCTGTCTAGAAAACAGCCAGTCCTGGTCCCTAGGGAATAGGGAAAGCTGCTGGCATGCAAAGGAGAAAAAGATGCAGGAAAAATCTGTTCTATTTGGTTCAGGTTAACAGCTAAATGATCGTCTGTATCTACGCACCTTCAGTTTCCTAGATTGCAGTTTGTAATTTTTTCAGGTATATAAATCCTTTGTAATCTATCTAGACTCCTTAGTGACTTTCTCCCATCATTTAGATAGCTTATCAAGGAATATCATGGTGTATATGCAACATTTGTTATAAAGTCTGACTCCTGCTGACCTTAAAGGTTGGGTGGCTGCCAGAATACACATATTCATCTCACATGTGGAATATAATCTCCCATACCTTGTATATGCCTCACTGAGAATTCTAATCCAGAATGCAAATATTCATCTCCCATTTGGAATATAAATCTCCCATACCTTGTATATGCCTCACTGAGAATTCTAATCTAGAATGCACATATTCATCTCACGTGTGGTATATAATCTCCAATACCTTGTATATGCCTCAAAGAGAATTCTAATCCGGAATTCACATATTCATCTCACATGTGGAATATAATCTCCCATACCCTGTATATGCCTCACTGAGAAGTCTAATCCAGAATGCACATATTCATCTCACATGTGGAATATAATCTCCCATACCTTGTATATGCTTCACTGAGAATTCTAATCCAGAATGCACATATTCATCTCACATGTGGAATACAATCTCCCATACCTTGTATATGCCTCACTTAGAAGTCTAATCCAGAATGCACATATTCATCTCACATGTGGAATATAATCTCCCATACCTTGTAAATGCCTCATTGAGAATTCTAATCCAGAATGCACATATTCATCTCACATGTGGAATATAATCTCCCATACCTTATTTATGCTTCACTGAGAATTCTAATCCAGAATGCACATATTCATCTCACATGTGGAATATAATCTCCCATACCTTGTAAATGCCTCATTGAGAATTCTAATCCAGAATGCACATATTCATCTCACATTTGGAATATAAATCTCCCATACCCTGTATATGCCTCACTGAGGAATTCTAAAGCTTTTCGAGCTATACTAAACAAAATGTGCAGGTTCATAGTATGATCTAGCAACTAAGAACATAGCTGTCTAAGATTTCAGAAGGTAAGCTGGCAACCTGTAATAGAGATGATCTTTTAGACATTGACCTGTTTGGTTCATAAACTATTACACGGTAACTGCTGCTCACCATTACCCCACAAACTTTTACTTATGGGGTTACAGTAATCCTTACTCCTAAAATAGGGGCCTCTGTTTTGGAAGGCCCCAGGTCATTTACAGTGCAGGGAACAAAGCATTTTTCAATTAGCCCATCCTTCTGGAATCAGCTACCCAAAGGACCTGTCAGATTAACACACATTTAGAGAAAATTTAGTAACTTCATTCAACAGCACATCAGATGCAACTATTTGACCAGACACTAAGTGGCTGAAATTCGCTAGGGTTGAACTTTTTCTTAGTGTCACAACTCTAGTGGAGCAGTCTGTGTGAATGTTTAGCACCCTGTATTGCACTACATTCTCTTTTCAAACAAAATTGCCAAGGCCTGAAATGCCCTCCCCCAAACACATACAAGTATGCCCCAACTATTCTACCTTTAAAACACAAATAATAGAATATCTCAAAACCACCTGGATCTGCCCCTGTACTACTCCTGGTTAATCTCCCTCCTTCCTACAAACTCCCCACCTCTTCATCCCACTACCCTGTTCTTTTTTTCCTTTTTCTTTGAACTTTGGGCACAAACACAGGTAGACTTTTCAAGTACTGAAATGGTCAATTATCTCTGTATTCAGCAATGTGTATGTCCTTAAACTTGTTTTTTCATGTCCTGACCTGTCAACTTTTCTCTGTCTGGCATTGTTAACTTCATCCCAAAATTGTTACAAATGCTTCTAAATTTACTGTTTGTACTGTATTGTTTATATTACTTACTAGAATTTTGAATAATTAGCCTTTATCATTAGTTTGTGGAGCTTTTCTCTCCAGGTCTCCACTGAAAACGGGCTCCTGACCCAGTCGGACACTACCCGGTTAACAAATGTCAATAAATAAATACATTATTTTGTCCTTAAAATTCTAGTGATTTTATGTAATAAAATTGCATTATATTATACAGTATACTATCACAAATCTGAGTATGTTTACATCGAACTTGCAGGACCCAAAGGCAGAAATAGCAAAATCCACAACAGTGCCATACCTGTCAACCTCTTAGGCAAGAAATCTGGTCAAATCTTAAATCAGTGGAGGGACAAAGGCCCAAAAATAGGAACATATTTTAAATATTGTTCTTATAAACTTTAAAGTTTCTAAAAATACACAATTTGTATAGCATGTATTTTCTGAAAGACATGAAGTCTGAAATTCAAATGTATTCCATTATTTAGTGGCTGCAATCATTAGTGATTTGCCAGAAAACTACAGGTTTTATGAAGAATGGACAAAAAATATGTGGCAAAAATCTGGACAGTTGAGAGGTGTGTACAATACCAATCAGGTACAATCCTGAAAATGTACCAAATTGTGAAACACCCTTCTTGGCAAACACAGAAACAAGTACTAACTTGGGGTCTATGGGGTGGGGGAGGTTCAAGTCCAAAATTTGACGTTGTGGGTTTCAGTGTGGGTGGATTCTACTGTTTCCACCTCGAGATCCTGCAAGTTTGACGTGAGCATTCTCAGACTTGTGATAGTAAATCATATTATACGCGTGTTATACATATTTTTTATAGTATTATGGTCCACACAGCATTCTTGTCCTTAATCACTAATCACGATGCCATGTCTGGTTAACCTCCTAAAAGACTTGCGTGAGAAAGTTTTGGTTGTTTTACTTGTTGCACTGTATTGTAAAGCTGTGTATTTTCATCTAATTGTACATATGTCCTTCTGGCTAAGACCTGTCTGAAAAGGGGTCTCTGCACCAGCCCATTTACCCATTAAACAAATTAAATAAATAACTATACTTGTCATAAATTAACTATCTGTTTTTCTTTCATATTCTCTGTTAAATGACAGTCTTTGGTTTCAATGATAGACATGTCAGCACTGCTACATTCTACTCATCAGCACCTCTAGGCACTAGTTTTAATTCAGTATGCTTGAGGGTACTATAAAGATGGTTTCTTTGCTGTGTCCCATTTTTCTGATACATATATGCCATCTCAGTCTATCCACACTATTTTTTCTGTCTATGTTCTACTTTTCCTCTTCCATTATTATTTGTCTTCCAGTAAGAAATCAGATGTATGGTTCTTCTTGCATTTTTATTCTTGCCATGATAATCAAGAAGTTTCCTCTTGCATATTTTGGCCAAATGATCTCATCTGATGTAGTAAAAAACAGCATTCTATCAAACGTTGCACCACAAAGCAATATTTATCTGGTGAAGCATTTCATTAGCAATTCCTTTTCAGAAATACACATACAAAGATTGAATTCCAGCTGCCGAACTCAATCTAGCCGGACAAGCTTCCAAGTCAATTTAAGAGAATAAACTCAGTCCTCGATCTACAATCTCATATTTTCCTATTTCAAAAGTTGAATAAAACCACTAAAGTCTTCCTTTTGGTTTTGAAAAGCTTTATTTTTGAAGAACGTCCAACACAGGTAGGTGAGCGCTGTGGCAAAATTTCTCTTTGTTTTATTTCAGTTGTCTTGTAACAACTACGCCACAGACAGTCAGGGTATTTATACTTTGTACAGTATCAGCACATTAGGAATTAAATACAGATATAAAAATTCTATTGTCATTGGTTGACAGAGTTGCATTCATTTATGCAGATATGGATACAAAATGAATGTAACACTGTTAACAAATGAGAATACAGTTTGTATCTGTATCTGCATAAATGAATGTAACTCTGTCAACCAATGAAAATAGAGATTTTATATCCATATTTACATATTCCTAATGTGCTGATGCTGTACAAAGTATAAATACCCCGACTGTGAGTGGAGTAGTTGTTACAAAACAGCTGAAATAAAACAAAGAGAGATTTTTACCACAGCGCTCACCTACCAATGTTGGACATTCTTCAAAAATAAAGCTTTTCAAAACCAAAAGGAAGACTTTAGTGGTTTTATTCAACTTTTGTAATAGTAAAATATGAGATTGTAGAAGGATAAGGCAGCTCTTTCCACCTCCTTGGATCTTTCCAGACCTGCTATGGAAGTCTGCCATTCATGAATTTCGAAACACACCTCACTGTCAAAGTTCACACATTTTCTTTTCTCTGATATTCAGTAGGCATCAAAGGCAAAAATATCAATTTGCTCTGATTGAAAAGGCAAATTCTATTTTGTATATTATGACAACTGGTTTTGGTGGTGCTGGTAAGGCTAAGTTCCATTGTTTACTAGGTTTAACTCTAAACATTTAATTATATATTTCACTTTATTGGAGCTGTTGTACACTGAACCCGCCCTTACAACCTTTTCAAAATCTTACGTTTACAAATGCATACTGTGTTGTGTTCATCTGCAGCACATATCTTGTAAAAATGGAAAGAGTACATATTTATATGCTATATATTATAAAGAAATGGTTTACAAGCCATTGATAAATATATTCACACCACTGGTTACTCACATGCAGAATAACACAGAACTGTGACTACATTGTGATTTGCATGTCTACTGCTTTGCGAGGATATAACCCCTCAATAAACATATGCATACAAATACATACCTACACATATCCCCCCACCCACCCACACACAGACACACACACACACACACACACACACACACACACACACACACACACACACACACACACACAGAGCCATGAACATCACAGCTTATCAGAAGTATGTAATCCGACTGACTGCCAATCTGACTCACTTTTCTGGAATAGGCAGCAATCTGCAATACTAGGGACACATATACTCCAAAACAGATTTGAAGTACAGTGTTAAATATTGGCGCTGTATCCAGTCTTAGTACAAATACAAGACAGGGACACAAACTACTGTGTATAGCAACAGAGTAAAGTGACAGATGGCAGTCCTGGGAACCGCATGTACCATAGAAAGATTTACATGACAAATGTCACCTGATACACAGCAACTTAGCAGGAAAAAGAATGATATGGTAGGGCAGTGGAGCATACAGTTCCTGCAGCTATTACTGGCTATGAAAACCCATGGTACTATTTCCTCAGAAGCAAATAAAAAGGCCAAAGAGCCTCCTACCATCCCCCAGTGTTGCCAGGTCTCCATCAGTAGCTGAAGTGTTAGTCAGCCCTTTTCCCCCTTCTGTTTCCTCTCATGTGCCATGCCATCATTGGGCACAGTGTTTATTGTACATCCCACCCCCCTACAATGCCCATGTTGCTATGTCCCTGGTAGAAGTAGTAGTTAGTATACACAATAGCATCCTCTTTCAGACCATGCTTCCAGGAATGAAGGCAGTGATTCTACAATGCCTGCTTAAGTACCTGCTGGCTTGGCAACATGAACTGGAAGAGACCGGTTCACTGCTTCTTATGTTCAGGTAATCCCAAGAGTAGGATAATACCCAGGACCTTTAAGAATGAGCTGGCTCAGAGATGTTCCATTAGAGGCAAGTCTGAGCTAGTGAAGTTAGGTGGGACTTGGAAGGAGAGAGCAAGAGGAGTGACACAGATGAAACAAAAACGTCACAAAGTTGGACTAAACAGGTACTTCTTTTTTGACTTAAAAGTGTATTAAAGGCCATTAATGTGGAGGTTCTAATAGGTGCCATTCATTTTAAAACACATGAAAAAGTTAAGTTATGCTAACAAAAGAAACTCTGTTGAAAATGTGTAATAACAGACGTTGAGCCAAAGGAGTCTAAGATTTTGGCCATAAGTTCTATGATCCTAAGATTTAACTAAAACCCGAAGTGTCAGTTCCAAACCCTAAGAGCTACTACGTGTAGTATTACAATATGCAAGCTAACCGACCACTGTACAGCTGTGGCTATACTGTTTAACTTTATACCGACCACTATACAGCTGTGGCTATACTGTATAACTTTATACCGACCACTATACAGCTGTGGTTATAATGTTTAACTTTATACAGACCACTATACAGCTGTGGCTATAGTGTTTAACATTATACCGACCACTGTACAGCTGTGGCTATAGTGTTTAACTTTATACTAACCACTATATAGCTGTGGCTATACTGGTTAACTTTATACCGACCACGGTACAAATGTGGCTATAGTGTTTAACTTTATACCGACCACTATACAGCTGTGGCTATAGTGTTTAACTTTATACCGACCATTGTACAGCTGTGACTATACTCTTTAACTTTATACTGACCACTATACAGCTGTGGCTATGCTTAACTTTATACTGACCACTGTACAGCTGTGGCTATAGTGTTTAACTTTATAGCAACCACTGTACAACTGTGACTATACTGTTTAACTTCATACCAACCACTAAGCACCAACCACTGTACAACTGTGACTATAATGTTTAACTTCATACCAACCACTAAACAGCTGTGGCTGTACTGGTTAACTTTATACCAACCACTGTACAGCTGTGGCTATAGTGTTTAACTTTATACCGACCACTACACAGCTGTGGCTATACTGGTTAACTTTATACCGACCATGGTACAGCTGTGGCTATAGTGTTTAACTTTATACCGACTACTATGCAGCTGTGCTATACTGTTTAACTTCATACCGACCATTATATAGCTGTGGCTATAGTGTTTAACTTTATACCGATCACTGTACAGCTGTGACTATACTGTTTAACTTTTTACCGACCAGTATACAGCTGTGGCTATGTTTAACTTTATAGCGACCACTGTACAGCTGTGGCTATAGTGTTTAACTTTATACTGACCACTATACAGTTGTGGCTATACTGGTTAACTTTACACTGACCACTATACAGCTGTGGCTATAGTGTTTAACTTTATACCAACCACTGTACAACTGTGGCTATACTGGTTAACTTTATACTGACCATTATACAGCTATGGCTATAGTGTTTATCTTTATACCAACCACTATACAGCTGTGGCTATACTGGTTAACTTTACACTGACCACTATACAGCTGTGGCTATAGTGTTTAACTTTATACCAACCACTGTACAACTGTGGCTATACTGGTTAACTTTATACTGACCATTATACAGCTATGGCTATAGTGTTTATCTTTATACCAACCACTATACAGCTGTGGCTATACTGGTTAACTTTACACTGACCACTATACAGCTGTGGCTATAGTGTTTAACTTTATACCAACCACTGTACAGCTGTGGCTATAGTGTTTAACTTCATACCAACCACTAAACAGCTGTGGCTGTACTGGTTAACTTTATACCGACCACTGTACAGCTGTGGCTATAGTGTTTAACTTTATACCGACCACTATACAGCTGTACTACACTGTTTAACTTTATACTGACCATTATACAGCTATGTCTATAGTGTTTATCTTTATACCAACCGCTATACAGCTATGGCTATACTGGTTAACTTTACACTGACCACTATACAGCTGTGGCTATAGTGTTTAACTTTATACCAACCACTGTATAACTGTGGCTATACTGTTTAACTTCATACCAACCACTAAACAGCTGTGGCTATACTGGTTAACTTTATACCAACCACCACACAGCTATGGCTATAGTGTTTAACTTTATACCAACCACTATACAGCTGTGACTATACTGGCTAGCTTTATACTGACCACTGTACACCTGTGGCTATAGTGTTTAACTTTATACCGACCACTATACAGCTGTGGCTGTACTGGTTAACTTTATACCGACCACTGTACAGCTGTGTCTATAGTGCTTAACTCTATCTCACGTAAAGCTGCTCCCCAATGACTAATTAATTAGATTAGTAACATACCAAAGCATATTCTTCCCCCAAATTATCTACTGTCTTATTCTTAAAATTCCTAAAGAAAGCTCACAGCACTGGTAGTATCTGAATTAGTCATTTTCTGGGATTAGTACTTTAAGTTTCAGATCTCTTACTGTATGGACAGAGTAACTGAAAAGCTAACTCAGACATATTAATTGCATTTCATAATATAAAGCAATTACAAATATTTATTAGGTAACGGTAGTATTTTATGAATGAAGCACTGCTATGTATTAGCAGTTTGGTTTTGCAGCACAAGATATAATGACAGCTGTACATTTTGTTGCCTTAGGTTTTTGTTGTTAAGGACAAAAGAGAGCTCTGACTCGGCCATATACTATAGCTAGAGAGCTTTTACTGGCTCAAGGCTAGCCCCTATCCCTACATGCCTAGCGGTAGTTACCCAGATCTCGTTTGTGATAGCCCAACACTAGACTATGCAGGTAAAATATTACTATATTTTACATAAGAGAACACCTGCATATAAAGGTGTAAACAATCAGCAAGAGAAGGAAGGGGAGACCAGGTCTATCCAACTGGTATGGTAAAAGGAAACTCAGCCAGTGAAGCCAATAAAAGGAATTCCTCTCGATCCTCCAGGAAGAGGGAAGGAGGGTGGAACGCAAGAAGGAAGGCAAGATCAAGGACAACAAACATGGAATGTTATGGTGAGTACATAGCTTATTTATGTTATGTTGTCCCTATCTCGCCTTCATTCTTGTTGTTTGGGACCGTGTCTCTAGCACCTGTTTCTTGAGTGGCTCACTGGAAAAAAGTCTTCAGGACTGTGGAACCAAAGGATGCCCTGTTCCAGGAGCCCACATCTACTTTGTAATGAGTGATAAACGTATGAGGATTAGCTCATGTAGCTGACGCACAGATCAAATCTAAAGGCAGTGTGGCTTGAAAAGCAATAGAAATAGCCAAGGCCCTAGCTGAGTGTCCTTTAATTTTTCCTGGAAGTTTTTTGTTCCACAAATCGTAGATGTAGATGATAGTGTCTGAAAGCCACTTAGATAAAGTCACCTTTTGAGACTGAACAACCTTTCTTATTCTCTGCAAAGGATATGAACAATTGGTCGCATTTTCTGAAGTCCTTTGTCCTGTGTAAATAAAAACATAACTGTCTATGAATGTCCAGTTGATGGAGCTTATACTCTGCCTTGCTGCCATGATTGGGGAAGAATACATGACGCACTATGGATTGATTCAAATTGAACTCTGAACATTCATTCGGTAAGAAAGAGGGGTTGGTTCTGACAGAAACTCTATCTTTGTGGAAAATCAAGTACGGGGGACAAATAGATAAGGCCTGTAATTCTGAAACCCTCCTAGCTGAGGTAATGTCAGTTAAGAAAAAGGGTCTTCCATGTCAGAAATTTCAGTGGACAAGAAGCAGCTGGCTCAAAGGGAGGAAGAATCAGAGCCTCTAAAACTAAATTTAGGTCCGGGGGGGTGTTCTCTGATTGGAGGTCTTCAGAGGGTAGTACCTCTTAGGAATGATTTACATAGCCTATGGGACATAATGTTGGAGCTCATTTCTCCCACATGGAAATTAGAAATGGCAGCCAGCTGAACCCGGATAGTAGCTGCCACTGCTCCTCTCTCAAAGGTTTCAGCAAGAAATTTGAGAATCTTTGAAATAGGTGCAGTAAAGGGATCAATCTTGTTCTTGTTTGCCCAACAAGAGAATATCTTCCATTTACTAGCATAAAGTTTCCTTGTGGTGAGCTTATGAGAAGAAATCAAAATGTGTTGAACTGCTGGGGAAACATTGGGAAACCTGGGTAAGATCAGAAGGGGAGAAACCAAGATGTCAGCTTGAGAGTTTGGATGGAAGAGTGAAGTGCAGCTGACTGATGCATCAGGAGATCTGGAACTGGGTCCAGGATCCAAGGCTCCCCCTTCAGATGAGGCCAAAGGGATGGGAACCATATCTGATGAGGCCAGTAAGGGGCAATGAGGATTAACCTGCAACACAATGACTGTGCTTTCTGAAAAACCTTGGGGATCAGGGGAAATGGTGGAAAGACATAAAGTAGTCCCGGGGGCCAATCGTGAACAAGTGCGTCCCTGGGTGACTGTCCCAGAGGTGGGACTAGAGGAATGTAGCTGCTGCATTTGTTGTTGAGGGGGGTGGCAAAAAGATCGCAGCATTGCTGGCCCCATTTACGAAAAATCAAGTCTGCAGCTTCCTGTTTCAGGGACCACTCGTGAGGCATCAGAACTGCCCTGCTGAGCTTGTCCGCTATTACGCTGGATTTCCCCAGGATGTGCATTGCAATCAGAAAGTGTTGGTAAGACATCACCCATTGCCATACTCATACAGCCTCTCGACACAAGGGATAAGACTTGGTTCCACCCTATTTGTTGATGTACCATACTACTGACATATTGTCTGTCTGAATTGCTATAGTCCCTGTAGGTAGAGAGTCTTGAAGTTCTTGCAACGCCAGAAGCACCACTCTCATCTCTAGGACATTGATGTGCAAGTGGTACTCATGTTCCTGCCAAGTCCCTTGAACAGTCTGTCCCAGATAATGCCCCCCCCCCACCCTATCTGGGAGGCATCCATGGTCACTGTGGGCTACAGGTTGGGGGGTTAGAAATGGTCTGCCCATTGACACCAGAGAAGAGTGAAGCCACCATTCTAGATTCTTCTTTCAGGACTCCGTGATCAAAATCTGGTGTGACATTGGTAAATCCTGGAACAACCATTGAGCAAAAAGGAGCCACTGCAGAATTGTCATGTGGAAACGTGCCATAGGGACCAGAGTAATTGCACCAGCCAATGAACCCAACACTTTGAGGACAAATCTTGCCTGAATTCTCTTGTTTGCCATGATTTTTGAAACTTGACGATGAATGGTTGAAACCCTTTCCTGAGGCAGTTTTGCTATCATGGCCCTTCTGTCTAAATCTGCCCCTATAAATGTAATATACTGACAAGGCAACAAGGCAGATGTTTTGTAGTTTATGGTGATGCCTAGTTGTGTACAAGTGTGAACTGTGGAGTCCCGTGCCTTGATTAGTCGATGCTTGGTGGTGGCAATGAGGAGCCAGTCGTCTAGATATGGAAACACCTGGAATCCTAGATGCCTCAGGTGAGCCGTGACCACTGCCATGCATTTGGTGAACACCCTGGGGGCTGTGGTGAGACCAAAGGGCAGAGCTCTGAAATGGTAATGACTGACTCCCAGCCAGAAGCGTAGATACCTCCTGGATTGCCTGTCCATTTTTATGTGGTAATATGCATCCTGGAGATCGATAGAGCACATACAATTGTCCTGACCCAAAAGGGGAAGAATGGACTGCAGTGTTACCTTCTGAAACTTTGTTTTCTTGACCGATTTGTTCAGCCTGCTGAGATCCAAAATGGGCCTCCAGTCCCCTGCCTTTTTTGGAACTAAAAAGAACCTTGAGTAAGTACTGGAATCGATTTGGTCTGCGGGACTTGCTGGGTGGCTCTTTTTTCTAGCAACCTTTGAACTTCTAGGTTTGCTTGATCCTGAATACTGGGTGGAACATCTGGGATTGACTGTTGTTTTCTTGTAAGGGTTGGTTGGGAGAAGGGAATTTTGTAACCCCTGGATATCACTGATAGGACCCATGTATCTTCCGTGATTGTCTGCCAGGCTTTTGGGTACAAGGATAATCTGCCCCAACTGCCTCCAGAGGCAGACAGTCGGGCCTTTCAGGAGCCCTGGAAGTGCCTTCCAGAGAAGGTATCTCTGTCGCCCTGATTCTGTGGACCCCCCGCCATGAGATTGGCATCTTCCGTTATTATTTCTCCCTCTGCCCTTGGGGAAAAATCTCCATGTGTGTCAGGCGAAACTCCCTGGGATTTCTGGAACCACATCTTCCCGCTCTTCTGACCTTTAGGGTAAGGTCTAGAGGGAGTGGAGAAACATAGTCCCACTGCAGGGAGAGTTTTGCCATCCCATTCACACCTGGTAAGAGTCTCTTTTACCTGAGGCCCGAACAGCAATGAGATGTCAAAGGTGGTGTTGGTAAAGGAGGACTTGAATGGCTCTGCAAATTGACAAAGGTGCATCCAGGAGTGTCTACACAAGGCAACTCCTGTGCCTGCTGCCCTACTCACTCCATCTGCTTCATAAGAGATCAGCCACATGCAGGAGTTAACTACAGAAGTCAAGGTTGCAAGCTGTGAAGCCACCTTGCCTACAGCTCCCTCAGCTATAGGATCCTGTAGGGTATCTCCCAACTCCTTTAGGAGATCCCTCTGAAGGTGAGTAATGTAGGACAAATAATTCAGTGACCTGAGAGTAAAGGCCACTGAAGAAAACATACGCTTCCCATACCTGTCCATCATATGGGACTCTTTGTTAGGCAGATGGACAGAAGAGGAAGTCTCCGCTAGTTCTTTCTTGGTGGCTGCTGCCACCACCATAGCATCAACAGGCACACCCTTAGACAGAAAACACTTATCATCTGTAGCAGTTATGAATTTATTGGGCCTCCTCGGAACTGGTTCCATAGTCTCTGGAGAGCTCCATGCCTTCTGACTCACTAAGGCCAATAGTGGGTTAAAAGGCGGAGACACCCAAGAGGTGGAGGGTTGGAAACCAAATGTATCCAGGTACACAGACTTGTTCTCAGAAGGGGCAAGGGATTTCCAGTTACCCCTCTGCCTAAGGATTTTCCAGATGTCTGAAAAGGAGACATCCTCAGAAGGGGACTGTGTGGACCCTTCTGAGTTCTCCAAGTCTGTGTCTGATGTCAGGGACTCATGGGAATCCAAATGCATCCTCTTACACTTCCTCTTCCGAGGGACCTCCTCTGAGGGGTGCTCTGGGGAGGTTTTGGAAGAGGTGGGGTCGCCCAATGGGGCATCCGGGAGCATGGGTTCCCTACGCTTGGGGAGTAGGGGAGGTTTGGAGGCAGACACCGGCACCGAAGGAGAAAGAGCCAATGGGATGAGAGTGGAACAGTCTCAGAGGACAGCACACTCCTTATCAACTCGAAGGCACTGCAGTCCCGGCCTGAAAGAGCCTCCAGCTCCGAAGAGCCCAGAGATCTCCCCCAAACCGAGGGTGATGGCTCCAAGGCCAATATAGGAGCCAAGCTCACCTGCACCAAAGCTCCAAGAGGGAGAGTAGGGTCAGAAAAGGGTCCAATGCCTCTCCCCCTTGGAGCTGACAAGAGAGCATCGGCCCCCAGATCCCTCAATAGACTGGGTTAACAAGGGGATCAGAGCGGAAGTCAGAACCGAGAGACCGGTGGTAATCGGAACCAACTGTTCTACCACAACAACATCCATGCACTCCGGCTCCGAACTCAAGAGAGTCAGAGGAAGAATCAACAATGATAGGGGTAGGGCTGTCAGTGCCACTTCCTTATGGGCTGAGCTCGATAATAATTTAGCTAATGCCGTTGTCTTGAGAAGCCTCTTCACCACCCTCTCCACATCATCATCTGATAGACTCCTGGATGACCGAGAGGAATGGGTGGAAGACCGATGACTGCCTGCCACAGATTGCAAGAGTGGAGATTGTGGAACAGACTACACCGGTTCCAGAGAGGGAGACCTGGTTCTCTTGTGAGTTCTGACTGGCTCCAAGACTGCTGATTGAGCTGCCGGGGAAAGAGCCTTTTCAAAACCAACACTCGGATCTGACAAACTTGAAGCTTTGTCCTTTGATTTGGATGGCTCCAAAATTGGAGCCAATGAGGATGATGGCTTGGTGTACTTGTCCTGTACTTTTGCTGCCTGAGTCCCCTTGAAGGGGCTCTTTAATAAGCCTCGCAAAATCAGCTTATTTTTTTCTCTCCTGCAGGACCCGAGAATTGAAGGCATGAAATATAGAGCACGAGTCCTGCAGGTGAACAGTCCCTAAGAAATATACACAGCTCATATGCCCGTCCGTAAGGGACATCTTTTGACAGCACAAGTCACACTTCTTAAAACCCAAAGGTTTTGACTCCTTAGTTTAATCTTTAGACATGGTATGAGACCAATGAACAATTTACAAAAAAGGCAACTAACACTACACAAGTTAACTGACAAAAACAACTTAACCACAGACAAAGACTGTCCTACTGTTTTTTCTTTTTTTTTTTTAGAAGGAAGGAGGGAAGGGGGAGAGCCTCTAAGCAAAAACGGCAAACTCGCCCAACCGAGGAGAGCCTCTAACTTAAATGGCTGCTCCTAGAAAAGAGGGGGGAAAAAGGAAAAGCCCTTTAACTAGCATGGGGCTGAAAGAAAGGAGAACCCTCTAAGTTAAATGGGTTCACAAGGACAAGGTAGGCCTAAAGGAAAACAATGTCCACAACAACAACAATAAACAGCAATGGAAGGCTAGAAAGTGCGCTAACATATGAAGAAGAACACTCTAACACTCAATAACTACAATATCTAACAATATATTTAACCAAAAGAGTGAAAATAGACCAAAAGAAAAAACACTTTGATCCCCTGTTAGAAATCAATGAAAAAATGATCAAATGTTTAAACTTTTCAAAGAACTTTGCCTTTCAGTGTCTTAATATACTTGAGACCAGCTTACTGAAAACCACTATCATGAAACAATAGCCATACACCCATGAACAGCCTGGCTAGTTGTAAAAGCAAGGCATTTCCAATGTATGTATTCATTCAATATATTATTTTATTTTTTAAGCCAAATTTTGCTGGCCAGCTATAATGAGAGTCGGGTATACCACAATAAAACATGCCTTAAAGAAAGAACAATTGACTTTAAAAGAGAGTAGTTTACTAGTTATGAGGTACTATGTATTATTTAGCAAAATGGCCTGCTAATAGAAGCTACCCACAGAACTTTTTATTTTAATTTTATGCCTTATCACTTTCATATAGGCCCTGACATAACAGAAAAATTTTAACTCAGATTTTTGGTGTTTGTTGTATTATTCTGTCCTATGTGTAAGTACATAGTTTCATTTTAGTTCATAGTAGTCACCAACAACATGCTCCTCCAATCTTGGATGAAACAGACTCCAAGGTAAAGGACTCCATGGTGTTCCCCCATGCTGCAAACTCAGTGCCCCTGATTTTACCCACACAATCCACATTTTTTTCCTCACTTAACTTTTTCCCTGCAGCTTCTCAACTTATCATTTTAATAGAGCCTAACTGAGCACATATACTGTGTAATAAATGTGTGAGAAACAAATGATTTAAGTCACTGGTCTGGCTATGGTTGCCAGAAGCCACAGGGTCCTCTGTGCTCGAAGGTGAATTTTAAAGGTTTTGTTCCAACTTTTTGACTCAATGATTGTCTAAACAAAGACCATGACAAAGGAAAAAATAGTCTTCCTCTTCAGCCTTTTCCTGCATAGTTTCAACACGTCTGAACTGCAAAGAATGTATCATAAGCACTAAGGAGGAAGTAGGTGAATTACACCAAGGGTATGGGGGCATGGGGGGGGGTCACTATTCCCCTAGAAGCCAATGGGTCTCTAAAAGCACTGAAATGTATTTTCAGTCTTTTTCCCAACATTTTGATCCAATGACAGTCTAAGCAAAAATCCTCACTAAGGAAAGCAATTCAGTCTTTTTTTCCTTTCGCAGAAGAAATAAGCTGTATACAAGACTTAATGCTCAAAACTGACAAAATAGAAGTTCACAATAAAATGAGAAGATGAAAGCTTTTGAAGATAAGCAAATCATATCTAAAAATAGTGCCTGCTTCCCAACCTCCCTCCCAAAAAAAGATGTTATTAACCTTCTGCATACCCTACTGCTGTTAGACTAAGATGAAAGTAAAAGAAGAAATGGCCACAGGTATATATTTTAAATTGAAGTGAAACTGAAACAAAAAAATGACCACAGTCATCTAATAAAAGTTACGACTGTCATATTTTATATATATAGAGAGAAAGCTATAGATAATTATATACATAGATCTCTCTCTCTCTCTCTCTATATATATATATATATATATATATATATATATATATATATAAAGAGTGTGTGTGTGTGTATATATAGATATATAACCACACATATATATGTGTGTGTGTGTGTGTGTGTGTGTGTGTGTGTGTGTGTGTGTGTGTGTGTGTGTGTGTGTGTGTATATATATATATATATATATATATATATGTAAGTGTGTGTGTGTGTATGTATAGATACATAAGCACACATATATATGTGTGTGTGTGTGTGTGTGTATATATATATATATATATATATATATATATATATATATATACTGTATGTATGGATATATATATGTATATGTATATGTATATATATATATATATATATATATATATTGGACTGAATTTGGTGACGCCATCTTTGGTTGACATCTGATTAGCCAAAAAAAGTTGATCAACTAAACAGATGATCGACAGGTATGTGAGATCGCACAGTTCTTGGGGTAGAAAAATATGAGTTCTCACTAAGATTGTGCAATCTCAAGAGTTTATATATATAATTAGCAGGTTGTGTGGGGAGGGCAGGGGGCTCTTCTGTCTGCAAAATGATAATTTAACTTATTTTACAGGTTTTACATGCACTTAGAGTATTGATCGTCACATGCATAATAGCGTGTCAGCATTTGCAAAGTTGATCTTTCAATCTTGGCTTTGTAAATGTCAGGCTTTGGGTGTTTTTATCATTATCAGTACACCCATGTAATATATATATATATATATATATATATATATATATATATATATATATATATATACACACACAACACACACATATGCAGTGTATATAAAAAGTTTTACACACCCCTGTTAAAATGCCAAGTTTTTGTGATATAAAAAAATGAGACCACAATAAATCATTTCAAAACTTTTCCCACCTTTAATGTGACCTATAACCTGTACAATTCAATTGAAATACAAATCTGTTAGGGGAAAAATATAAAAAAAATAAAAAAAGTACAATAAGCTGCTTGCATAAATGTACACACCCTTATCTATTCTTTACCAGATTTGCTTTGGTGAATTGGCCACTGGACATCTGATAATTTTCCATGGGAAATAGGCCATAAGACTTAATTATAGAGATGAGAGAAATTGGGTTGTCCTGCAGGTAACCTTCAAAAGACCTGACCCCCTTTTCTGCAAAGCTGGATTTTATCTTGCTTCACCCGCTTTTCTTGGTTGGCACTCACCTTAAATAGTCTACTGGCAATATTCCTCATTTAGCTGTCTCTGCTCTCCATGAGTCAATGGAAGTGAAGACAGTTATACACATATATGCACTCTATACATTCTTGATTCTCCATTTAGTCTACATTTCTGGGTGCCCATTCTAAGTGAGGACCTGTATTCTATAGTGAAAATTCTGGTTCTTCTTCCTTCTTGGATCTTTATTTATTGTGGCATGCACTATTTGTCTTGAAAAATATTACTCATCATGACTATTACATCAGTATATAACATTTCTAATCTCTTCTTGCTATGGTGTGAGCAAGTTTCCTTTATCTTTCACAAGTACATACTCTTCCTCTGTACTAACTTAGAATTCCTACCCAACGAGGTTTTGTAGATTTTATAGGTCTGTTTTCATATGTCCAAGAGAGACTCATTTGTTGTAGAACTCCTGACATTTTATCTCTTATACAAAGCTTTCAAAGAGTTTATACAACTTTTGTTTCCTTGGTTAGCTCATTGTTTTATATTCTTCTATATGCAGGCTGGAGATCTCTTAATGACTTTATAAAGCCACTTATCAAACGATGTGGAGCTTCTTCTGAAACTTGTTTCTGACTGATATCAGTAAAAGCCATTTGCACTGCTGCAATGTTGTCCAAGCTGTACATTTTTTTAACAAACAGCATGATTTGAATATACAGTTACAAGCAAGACAGGTTTTGGCACATCCATCCTTAATGGTTTGATGTCTTCATTTATTTTCAGTTGTATCACCTCCTGCATTACATGTATCAAGTGGAACTCATGCAAAACTGAAATAATCTACTCGCTGATGTTGTTCCTAAGGAAAATAGCTCTTTATTTTGAACAAACACTAAAAGGTGGAGTTCCTTCCTTGTTTGTTTTTTTTTAGAACAGCAAACCAAGAATGGGAGATCTTAACAGCTACAGAGTGTTCCTAGTGATCTCACCTAAATCATACCCGTGAAAGTTCACCTGGTGAAGTCAATGAAAGCATAACGAAACCTCAGCCAAACCAATTGTATTTTTCCCTACCACTCATGTTAGTAGTTGATGCAGATCTCACCATTTCTGCTAGGTTGGTTTTCCTTCAGAAACAGTTATTTTCAGTTCACTTGAGGTCTTTTGAAGAATGAATAATTATGCAAAATAGAGAAAGTGAAACGTATTCAAATCCCATTTCGGCAGTTAAAACAATACCATCATTTTATGTGTTTTTATTGCCTGGGGCTAGATCATCAGACAAAAACTTGCAATTATTGCTAAATATTTAAGAAGGACTACCCTGGTCCATTTAATGAAGGTTTTAAACAATATTCTGGAAGGGAAGAGCCTTGAAAAGTCCAAGAGATTCAAGAATCACTGCTCCTCCTTTCTAGGAAAGTACAATTAGTTAATGTCCAAGGAGAAGTCTTCTTGCAAGAGTAAGTCTTTATTATTTGAGCATAAGGCATCTTCTACTTCATCTCTGAAAGTCTCCATTATAGGTACTAAAAATACCTGTAACAGAGAGTTTCAGAGATGAAAATTTTCAATCAGTGCTAAAGTGCCAGAGTTATGAGCTCCAACCTACTTCTTCCTCTTCTCAAAATAAACTTCCAAGTACAGTCACTTCCATACATCAGGCACCAGTTATTTTGGTGCAAACTATATGATTTTATAACATGAGTCATGTGCCAAATTATCTTCAATGAGCACTGTCAGTCATCAATGAACTCTATCATGTCCATAAAAGTGGTCTGTCAAAGAGCCACGTTAGTCTTACTATCATGTGGTTCTAGTTTAAGCACTCTGATGCTAACATTTTTACCAGAGTCTTAAATGAAATGTTTCATAAGGGAACTTGTCACTGGGCAAAGAAAATAATTTATCAAAGCCTGTCAGACACACTCACTTGCAGGATGACATGCAGTCATCAGCCTCAAGAAACTACATTTTTTCTCTCCATTAATTTGGAAAAGCCTCTTTCTCCTAATGAGATAGAAGAAGATATGGAAATAAATGAGAGTTCCTCCCTGCCTTCTGCACTATCATCTGAGTCATCAACATCCATTAATAATTCTTACACCCCAAGGACACTTCTATATCTTCTGAAGGAACAAACTATTGATTACTATACTAGTGAAGATGATGGGTTTCAACATACTGTTTAAGGTAAAACTCAGAACAGGCAACTCAAATATATAGACCTTCCAAAGCTAGCCTCTACTGCTACTCCCATCTGCCTCCTGTCTTCAATGAAGAAGGGAAGGAAAGAACTAACACAGGGTAACTGTTATACCAATACAGAATCTAGTTTTTTTCACCCTTATATGTGTAGATTACAGATATGAACACATATCAGCCATGTACATGCTGAGAATCCACATCCAATGCCGCAGACATTGCTTCTGTACTCTTTTCCAGATGCCATGTGACAATCATCCATTAGACCCTGAGGGTACAATTAAGCATTTAGACTCTAACAAATCTTGCCTGCATCTGTCAGTGATAGATTTAGAGATACATGAATCATTAAAGTCAAGCTCAGCTTTCACAGATAACTGATATCTAGGGCTAGAACAGTGACAGAGTTATTTGATCAACCAAAGAAATACAAAAAAAAAAAAAAACTGCTGAAACATTGTTTTCATGAACAAGAGTCTGACTGTGTCTTTTTAGTCTTGGAGAGAGAAGTTACTTTTTTACCCCCCCCCCCCCCCATTTAAGAAGTTGAGTAGAATCTGGTGAAATTCCCAAAGGAGGAACAACACTGATTTGCATAGTCCTCTGTTGTTCTAAACAGAACTAGCTTCTTCTACTGAAACCATGAGCCTTATCTACCTCCATTATTACTTTTACCTGGGGAGTTAGATTTGAATTAGAACTGCAGTAGCTTAGTACAGCCCCAGTTGAATATAGTATGGTTACTAAACACGTAGCCATCATCAGATTTAGCAAGTCGGAAGTATCAGATGTTTTCTTGGAGACAAGAAAATAACCTACCATCAAGACCTCCTCTTCTAAATGAAATTGCTTTATGAGTGGCATCCAAAGGATCAAATCATTTCTCTTGTAAGTGTTAGAGATTATGAATATAAGGCTGAAATTAATTCTGTTGTAAATATGCTGAAAGATAAAGCATAGAATAAAAAGTTTGCTTGAATATATGTATAGAGTTTAGCAATGTAAAATGTGCATTCATACTATATGTATAACAGACAGGCTTCTCTTCACAGCATCAGAAATGCCTAACAAAGCAATATTGGAAAGCAAGTATCACATGCTTTTCTCATGTTTGCAGAACAAATATATAAACTTAGCAATATGTGATGTTTTTTCAATAACAACAGACCAGATGTTTCCTTTCATCTGATTGCATGTATTTGTGCATTTTCACATCAGCAGAACTGCTGACAGGACAATAGAAAAGTTTAAAAACAGACATTATGTGACTTCCCACAGAAGGCCAAAAAAGATACCAATAGGAAATAACAAAATCTATGTGCATGACTAGCACTCTATATAACAACTGTAAGTAATTCAGTTATGTGAGAGAGGGACAGATATTTCACATCGGGGTCACCATTGAAAAATTTATTTTAATTTGTGCGCTCTGCTTCTATGCTGTGCTGGATCCAAATTCTTCTTAAGAAACACAGTCTTGCTGGCTGTTTACTACTGAATCAGAGAGAGTAAAGATATGTAAAAAATTGAACAAGACTGGTCACTATTTTAATATGTTTTTGGCAAATCGATGTTAGTATAAAAAAGCATGAATGTTTCTAATTGCTGAGTATGTAGTTTAAAATAACAGGACGTATGCCTTTGGTACCAATTCCACTAGATATTTCTAAACAGACATAAACATTTTCCAAGATTTTGTTTACTATTACTGTTATTACATTTTTAAGATTAGACTACATGTACTTTAAAGTCTTTGTATGTACAAATGCAGAATAATTTGGTACAAATAATAGTCTTTGTATGTACAAATGCAGAAGAATTCAGTACAAATGAAATTAATGTCTAGTAATAAATATGTGTGAAAAACCATGTTTAAAAATATGGGTCCAGAGTACCTACTAGATTGAAATGCATGAATAACAAACAGTTTGTATAAATACATAATGTACAGGATACATTGTAATAAGTTCAAAAGTAATTTGTCAAGTTGTAATATTATCACTGCTTTTAAGTTGGAGTCTCATTACTGGTTTTTGGACCATCATTTATCTGTACTAGTATTTGTTATCCCAGTTAATATATATATAAAAATATTGTATTCATACAGCTAATGGACTAATATGTAAATAGCATTCTTCAGTGTATATTTCACTGTCAATTAAAGTGTATGGACAGTTCAGAAATATAATCACAATATTATGGCTAAAATGACACTAAAACTGTATATTTTCAGCAGTGAATAAATGCTTGCAGTAGCACATAGTTCTTGTCTCTTATAGTTAATTCAACAGTTGCAAAGAGATAATGGACCAGTTCTAAGTCATACATTAAATTCTGTGATTGCAAAAGAATAAATCAATCCAGTTAAAAAAAATTAAAGCAGACACAGCTCATTATTAATGAAATATTTTCACAGAATGATCTGCAAAAGAAAAAGTTAAATACATTCAGTTTTGGTAGTAATACTTGATATAATTGTATTAACTATGTAAAATTGCATTTTGACTTGTATCAAAAGAAGACTAAAGGATTTGTTTCTTAATGTGTTTTCTATATAATGTGATCAAAAATACATATTAGTATAAAGTGTTTTGAGTATGTTTTAAAAAAGAGGGAATTGTTAGAGATTATGAATATAAGGTTGACATTAATTCTGTTGTAAATATGCTGAAAGATAAAGCATAGAATAAAACGTTTGCTTAAATATATGCATAGAGTTTAGCAATGTAAAATGTGCATTCATACTATATGTATAACAGACAGGCTTCTCTTCACAGCATCAGAAAAGCCTAACAAAGCAATATTGGAAAGCAAGTATCACAAGCTTTTCTCATGTTTGCAGAACAAATATCTAAACTCAGCAATACGTGATGTTTTTCAGTAACAACAGACCAGATGTTTCCTTTCATCTGATTGTATGCATTTGTGCATTTTCACATCAGCAGAACTGCTGACAGAACAATAGAAAAGTCTAAAAACAGACATTATGTGACTCCCCACAGAAGGCCAAAAAAGATACCAATAGGAAATAACAAAATCTATGTGCATGACTAGCACTCTATATAACAACTGTAAGTAATTCAGTTATGTGAGAGAGGGACAGATATTTCACATCGGGGTCACCATTGAAAAATTTATTTTAATTTGTGCGCTCTGCTTCTATGCTGTGCTGGATCCAAATTCTTCTTAAGAAACACAGTCTTGCTGGCTGTTTACTACTGAATCAGAGAGAGTAAAGATATGTAAAAAATTGAACAAGACTGGTCACTATTTTAATATGTTTTTGGCAAATCGATGTTAGTATAAAAAAGCATGAATGTTTCTAATTGCTGAGTATGTAGTTTAAAATAACAGGACGTATGCCTTTGGTACCAATTCCACTAGATATTTCTAAACAGACATAAACATTTTCCAAGATTTTGTTTACTATTAATGTTATTACATTTTTAAGATTAGACTACATGTACTTTAAAGTCTTTGTATGTACAAATGCAGAATAATTTGGTACAAATAATAGTCTTTGTATGTACAAATGCAGAAGAATTCAGTACAAATGAAATTAATGTCTAGTAATAAATATGTGTGAAAAACCATGTTTAAAAATATGGGTCCAGAGTACCTACTAGATTGAAATGCATGAATAACAAACAGTTTGTATAAATACATAATGTACAGGATACATTGTAATAAGTTCAAAAGTAATTTGTCAAGTTGTAATATTATCACTGCTTTTAAGTTGGAGTCTCATTACTGGTTATTGGACCATCATTTATCTGTACTAGTATTGGTTATCCCAGTTAAAAAAAATATATTAAAATATTGTATTCATACAGCTAATGGATTAATATGTAAATAGCATTCTTCAGTGTATATTTCACTGTCAATTAAAGTGTATGGACAGTTCAGAAATATAATCACAATATTATGGCTAAAATGACACTAAAACTGTATATTTTCAGCAGTGAATAAATGCTTGCAGTAGCACATAGTTCTTGTCTCTTATAGTTAATTCAACAGTTGCAAAGAGATAATGGACCAGTTCTAAGTCATACATTAAATTCTGTGATTGCAAAAGAATAAATCAATCCAGTTAAAAAAAATTAAAGCAGACACAGCTCATTATTAATGAAATATTTTCACAGAATGATCTGCAAAAGAAAAAGTTAAATACATTCAGTTTTGGTAGTAATACTTGATATAATTGTATTAACTATGTAAAATTGCATTTTGACTTGTATCAAAAGAAGACTAAAGGATTTGTTTCTTAATGTGTTTTCTATATAATGTGATCAAAAATACATATTAGTATAAAGTGTTTTGAGTATGTTTTAAAAAAGAGGGAATTGTTAGAGATTATGAATATAAGGTTGACATTAATTCTGTTGTAAATATGCTGAAAGATAAAGCATAGAATAAAAAGTTTGCTTAAATATATGCATAGAGTTTAGCAATGTAAAATGTGCATTCATACTATATGTATAACAGACAGGCTTCTCTTCACAGCATCAGAAAAGCCTAACAAAGCAATATTGGAAAGCAAGTATCACAAGCTTTTCTCATGTTTGCAGAACAAATATCTAAACTCAGCAATACGTGATGTTTTTCAGTAACAACAGACCAGATGTTTCCTTTCATCTGATTGCATGCATTTGTGCATTTTCACATCAGCAGAACTGCTGACAGAACAATAGAAAAGTCTAAAAACAGACATTATGTGACTCCCCACAGAAGGCCAAAAAAGATACCAAGAGGAAATAACAAAATCTATGTGCATGACTAGCACTCTATATAACAACTGTAAGTAATTTAGATATGTGAGAGAGGGACACAGAGAGGTATTTTGTAGAAGTTCATCATTCGTATCTGTAATGAAGGAAAACTTTGTAAATATATGCTACAAACTGACAGAAATAGTACGTGTGGTTTATTATAAAATAAGTTATCTGTAACTGTGCTTATAGCTGCAAAATATATTTCTTTATCAGTGTGCAATTTGAAAGGTTTGGTGCTTTAAACAGAGTCATGCAAAGCTCTGTGCCTCTGATTCAGCAGTAAACAGCCAGCAGGACTGTGTGTCTTAAGAAGACTTTGGATCCAGCACAGCATAGAAGCAGAGCGCACAAATTAAAATACATTTTTCAGTAAGCCTAAGTAGATCCCTGATCCGCCTCTTGTTGTAATCTAAGGTGAACCTTAAACATTTTACTGATGAGGTTCACCTATATGCTATTTCAGCCTTTCACTAATCTACAGGGAGTCAAGCAGTGACACAGAAAGAAGTGGTGTGCACATTCTGAGAGGGACCTTGTACCTAAAGTTGGGCGTCACAAATCTAATACTTGTTTTGAAATGAAGTTTATACTGGAGACCTTCATTATTTCTCTTCTTTACATTTTTCATCACAGCTTATCAGATTTCTTTCATGGAAGAAACTTGTTCTACTGGTCATTAAATCAATCAATCAATCAGAATTTTGAATTTTACAAGCTTTTGGTATAATCAGCCTTTTCTTATTTTCCATTATGACAAAGATAGACTATATACAAACCTTGATTTCAAACCAGACGTTTAGTCTCAGTTTACCCTCAACCAAAACATTATTTTGGCAATCCATTGCACAGACACAACTGACAATTCAAAAACACTTCTCCCTGCTTTAGAGGTAACTAGATCATTGGCACATTATATATCTCCTGCAATCACTGTCTCACAGACATAAACAGTTTATTTCATTTGCCTGGGAGAGGTCTTGAAGAAAGTAATTAAACAGACTTTGCTGCTTATAATACACTTCATTTCTCTTACTCAGAAAGGAAGATCAGATCTCACATGATGCCTTGATAATGTGAAATTTGCAGATGCTTTTACACAGATGTTTATATGTTTTGATAGTTTCTTTGGTTGGCTCCTATATATATATATATATATATATATATATATATATATATATATATATATATATATTTTTTTTTTTGCTTAAAACATATGTGTACCCACCCCTGATGTAGCATACATCAATCTTTTTTAAAAAAACAAGTGTTTCTAAGCATAGACAGACTGTACATTTATGTTGCACTGATGTACCCCTCCCCCAAATAAGGGTGAAATGTATACAGTTAGTGGAGGCTGGCTTATGTAGCTAGCTGGATGAACAAAATAGTTAAGTGAAACTGCCATTTCTAGGTATAAATTCACTACGTGTGTATGGCAGGCAATCCAAGCATGTTGCATGTCAGTGTAACTATCGCTGGGAGGAAAACACAATATCTGAAGACATAAAATTATACACTATAACTCTTTGTGAAACCACAGATTTTGGAAGAAAATATTTTTTGTAGCAGAATCTTTTGAGACAGCTGTGATTGGTGCTGCATGTGCATGCAATATTTGTGAAGAAAAACGGTTATAAAGCTGTATCAGAAAACTGAGTCACAGTGAAATGGAAAAGATTTTGAAAATTGACACAATTTGTAGTAAGATTTTAAAGTCTGGAAATGGAAAAGTACTGTGTTCCACCAAGAGAATGAAAATACTACAAAATAGGACTGGTTAAATGTGATGCCAATATGGAAATAGTTAAAGATGAGATATCATTGTGGCTAAATAAGACATGATTAAAAAAAAAGCAGAAACACTCCTGCACATTGAAAATGACAGTGATGTTTAAACAACCAGAAATGTCAACTGATGGGGAAGGACAAATCCTTGAAACTGGTTTTCTTCAGTGATGCTTCATATGGAAACCTGCCTGATGATGGCACTCAAGGGGGGCATTTGATTGTTTTAGGTTCATAGGTGTGTACTAGGCTAATGGCCCTGGGTCCTTTACAAGCCTAGCCATAGGATTACCATGGCATCATGCCACCCGACCTTAGTTCCCAGTGCCTCTGTCGAGTAGAGCCACAGGAGTTATCCCTTGGGTGAATTTTCTATTTCCCATCCATTCATCAAGATTTCTCTTGAAGAGGGTCAGCGAGGTGCTCTGCTTAACATGTATGGGAAGTCTATTCCATAGCATGGGAGGTCTCTGGGTTATGAACCTGTCCCTCCAGTATGTTCTGTTGATTGTGGTAATCAGGTTGAGGTCTCTGCAGAGTGTGGTGTGGGGGGATTGGGATTTCTTTAGATGTTGCATTTCTAACAGAGCTGGGTCAGACATGGCTTTGTAGGTCAAGCAGAGATCGTCTCTAAGTAGGCGATATGAGATAGAGAATAGTTGGAGTTTTTTGAGTCTGTCCATATAGGACAAGTTTTTAAGGCCTAGGATCCTCTTTGCGAGGTACATTTGGGGCCTCTCCAGTTGTTGCAGGTGCAAGTGAGGTACATGCCAAATGGGGCATTGTACTCAATGATTGGCCTAATGAGAGGGAAGAATAGAGGGAGACAATGGCCTCTTTCTTCCTGGATGCAAAACCTTCAGTAATGAGATGTGCCACATAGAAGGACTTTCTGACCACAGTGGCAATGTGGTGATCAAAAGAGAGGTTGCTGTCAACCTGTGTTCCCAGATCTCTTATAATGCCTTCTGTGTTCAGTGGATTACCATCGATGTGGTAATTCATGGGAACCAGGTTTTTCCCAAAGGGAATGACAACACATTTTTTGGCATTGAACTTAAGGCCATGATTCTGACACCAGTCATTGGTCTCAGTGAGGCCATTATGTAGGATGTCAACATCACTTGGGGAGTTAATAATAGCTCCCAATGTGTAATTGTCTGTGAACTTTGTCATCCAGAGTCCCTTTGTGTTGGCCTGGACTTTAGAGAAGTAGATACCAAACAGGAGAGGACCCAGGACTGAACCCTGTGGGACTCCACTCATGACGGATGTGGATTTCCTGGGTGATTAGTTTGTGGTCGGATCTAACCAGGGAGGATTTGATGATTAATGTAGAGTAACAGTCGCCCATGTTAATAATAACCAGGTCAAGGATGTTGCTATCTGTAGTGGTGGTAAGAATAAGCTGGTCCAGGGCATTGGAATTAATTAATTCCAGGAAATGTTGGGAAAGTGTATTGGTACATGAGTAGTTTTCCCAGTTAATGGAGGGGTAGTTGAAGTCACCCAGTATGAGAGTGTTAGTTTGGACCCTAATATTCTCCAGGGTGCCTAGGAACATGGAATGTGAGTCTTGGGACATGGTTGGGGGCCTAAAGCAGGCTATGACCTGAATTGCTGTTTTACCCAATGTTAGCTGCACCTGAAGTATTTCTGATGCATTATGTTGGGCTACCAGTCTGGAGGTGTGCACATCCTTTATGAATATGGAAATACCACCACCTTTGGAGCTTCAGTCCAAGTTCTGGAGCTGAAAGGTGTGGACTGAGTTATAGCCTGGTAGTGCAGGAGTAATTTCTGCTTCCTTGAACCATGTCTCTGCTTCGATCGAGTGCCTTTTGAGATTTAGACTTCTAGCTTTGAGCAGCATGACCCTCAGATTGCATTTGTTTGTAGCTGTTACAGTGGTAATTTGGTCTTTGGAACACCACCAAAAAATGGCACTATAGGGGTGTCAAGAGCCTTGGCCAGTATCTGGAAGCCCAGGGGTGACAGATGCAGGCCACCTCTGGCAAAGCATCGAGGTCTGTCAATCATGTCATTCCAGGTAGACAGATACTGGATCCCCTTAGAATGACACCAGAAACTTAGCCAATTGTTGAAATCAATCATTTTCTGCTTGTACTGTGGTATCATTCTGGGTGATGGTAAGATGTTGCTCAGGGCTAGGGTAATACTCACCTGAGCTACATAATCCGAGAGCTCCTCCATGTCTCTCTTCATGTAGCCCAGGGAGGTACGTCTCAGGTCATTCACACTCATATGTACAATGACAGGGTCATATTTGTACCTGTTGTTGAGAGACCTGAGTGCATGGATTATGTGGCAGATCCTGGTACCTGGCAGGCAGCTGACTGTTACTTTCTCCTTGTTCAACCTAGTGAGTGGGACATCAGTGTGCCTCACTATTGAGTCACCTATGACTAGTGTGTTGGGCATGCTGTTTTGCCTCAGAGACTTTGGTTGAGTGGCACACTGTTTAGGAGAGTTATGTGTCTCATGATTAGTGTTGTGTTGTGGTGGTTGAGTGCATTTCTGCCTTGGAGGTCTCTGCTGTTTGGGTAGATTTTTACTGAGAGCCTCCACGAAGGTGGGTGTGTGGTTTGTGTTTTTATGTGAAGGCAGTGCTGTTGTGTGTTCTGGAGGTCTGTGTGTTCCATCTGGTGTGGTGCAAGTGTTGACTTTCTCCTCTTGACCAGCTATTGCAGTCTTGGCTGGAGAGTGCGTGGCTTCCATTTTGGATATATAAGTGCATCTCTCGTAAGTCTGAGTGTTGGAAGGTATGAGGAGAGGGTTGTCAGTGTACATGAGGCAGTTGCTACATTGCCTCAGGATGCCCAAGTTCACAAGTTTAATAGGAAAAAGCACAGGGAACTGACCTTTAGACATACCTGGAGGGGTGGGCATTAATAATAGGTACTGGACCTGTTTCCTTGTAGAACGTTTAGTGCTGGTAGCACTTTTATGTGCTACAATAATTGCTACAAGAAGTCTGGTAAAGTGCTAGACTAATAAGTTAGTAAAAGTGAAGGACAGGAAAGAATTAGCAGATCTAAGGGAAAAATTGAAGAGCAGACTTTGGCACGGCACCACTCAGAAGCTTACAAATAGTCCTGGATACAGCAAGTATGTATCTGGACTAGACTAGTTACAGGAAAGGTGGGAAACAAGTGCAAATGTAGGCTTTTAAACCAGAAAGTTGAAAAATATGGAAAAACTGCCCAAACGGCCAATAAACTATAATTTCTAGGCCAGAAACTACTCCTGTTGTGGTAGATAGGCTACCTAGTGCTTACCATTCCCACTAATAGGCTAGAAGGCTACCCTCCAACACAGGAAGGCTTGGGGGCTCAGAAGCTTACAAACAGTCCTGGATAGTGCAAATCTGTATTTGGACTAGACTAGTTACAGGAAACGTGGGAAACAAGCTCAAACACTGGCTTTTAAACCAGAAAAGTTCAGAGAGATGGAAAAACTGCCCAAATGGCCAATAACTACAAATTATGGGCCAGAAACCACTCCTCTTGTGGCAGATAGGCTACCTAGTGCTTGCCACTCCCACTGATAAGCTATAAGGCTTCCCTCCAACGCAAAAAGGCCTGGGGGTACAGAAGCTTACAAACAGTCTTGGATACAGCAAATATGTATCTGGACTAGACTAGTTACAGGAAAGGCAGGAAACAAGCTTAGAATTTTTTTTTACAGAAAAGCAACTAAAACAGCACTAAAATCAATTCAAGTGAAGTGCAAGCTAGTACACTTGAGTGTGTAGCAATATTAGAGCAAATACAGTTTAAATAGATGCAATTTATTCAGACTGTATTCTGAACTGAATTCAATTATTGTTTTATTCAAATATACTTATCAGCTGAGAAGCACATTCAGTCAGAACACAAGGAAATTCTAGCATTTTTTTTTTTAGTAAAGCAGAAAGGGAGAAAGCAGGAACAGAAGATAATTCAAGGTTAAGAACCTAAGTGGGTTGGCCTTCTCAAATGTCTCTGTATTATTTAAACTGAGCTAATGACACTAGACTGGGAGGAGTGTCCCAGATCAAATTTACAGTATGGGCGGGCAACTGCAAAGCCACTTAGTATAAGATCAAGACACCAAGAGGGAGGGTGGATGGGAAACTATTACAGCTACTAGCTCTAGCCACTAAATGAAAGTTTTAAACAGATAAAGGAGCAAGGAGGCTAGAGAGTGTTTTTAACTGCAAACTAATCAGTTATACGATACCTGACTAGAACACAGAAACCTCACAAAAATGCACAGAAAAGCATAGATAGAGCACTCACAAACAGAAAATATAACTCTCAGTATGAAAAGCAGTTTACAGTTAAGTAATTCAGTAAAAAATCCAATTAGAGTAATAAAACAGTATCTAGCAATGAAAAATGAGAAACCAGGAAAAACCCTCACCTGTTTTATAGCAGGCAAAAATAATTAGAAGATGGGTAGACAGTACCCTCATAGGAGAAACTCTTTCCATGTCAGAGAACTTCACCAATTCACTCTTTCTAACTATGCTGATTTATGAAGTCACAACTTGTGACTCAGATATTTAGATAACCTATATCATAGGTAACTATTATTTGGGTGAAGCAATAAACTTTACAAACTTTGCCACGGAAAAAATGCTTCACATTGAAATCAGTAGCATAAAATCGTCCCTTTAAACAGAAAATTCTCAGTATTCTGTGTTTCCATCCTTAGATTTCTGAAGACATTTAGGTAAGGTACAAGGAATACTGACTGCTTCTTTACAGACTGGGAGGAAGGAGTTATGTAGTCTGCAGTTACTTCCTTTAGTTGAGACTTTGACGGTAGCATTTGTTTTATGGTCTTTTTTATTGCAACATAAACTCTGTACTTGCTTTGAAACAGTTGTTGCAGCAATACAACCATGTAGGCAGCTGTACAATACAGTCATGAAGTATAATATCACATGTTTTAGCCAGATCATACTAAGCTGCATGGAGAGATAAACCTTTACCCTGAGCAGCAGTCAACACTCTCAGGAAAAGTTAGGATGTTAAGCATAGAAGATCTACCATGGACAAAACTGCACTGGGTTAGGGCATGGATAAAAATGCTTCTAGTGCCACAACATTGTGGTCAGATTGAAAAGGGGGTGAAACAATCTCAGGACAATATCTAGTACACTCTCCCCTTGTTGACATTTTTACAATTTGTTTATGATTGTTGACATTTATGAAGTGTAGTAGTTTTTGACTATGATTATTGGTTGAGGCATAGCTCTCCCCATCAATGGTGGGAACATTTAGGGCACTGATTAGAAACTCTTTTTTCTGTTATGGAGATCGGGCTCTGCATTTATATGGTTGCATTCTTTGTTTTATAAGAAATTATGAAAATGGTCATAATTTGCTCATTTCTTCAAACATTTCAACAATCAAACATCATGGGCAGTATCCTGCCTCTAGCTCTCCCCATCAATGGTGGGAACATTTAGGGCATTGATTAGAAACTCTTTTTTCTGTTATGGAGATCGGGCTCTGCATTTATATAGTTGCATTCTTTGTTTTATAAGAAATTATGAAAATGGTCATAATTTGCTCATTTCTTCAAACATTTCAACAATCAAACATCATGGGCAGTATCCTGCCTCAAAGGAAAATTAATATCTGGATTAACTAAAATATCGTGGCAATATGTGTGTAGTCTAAATGTTTACGTATTGCAACTTTTTTACAAAACATTATAAAAATCTATATTAACCCTATTTAAGATATGGAATATAAAGAATTCTACCTTCGTGAAGATGAGATGCAGTGAGCATTTTTGATGTTTCTACTAGAAACAAACAAAAACAAAGAGCTCCAAAATACTGGAAAATTATTTAATGAATAAAGCTTAAACAGCAAATACTTCAAGCAAACTCCCTTTCTCACTGCAGTACATCAATCAGTAAAACACATATTTAAATAGTAAAAGTTAAATTAACATACTACCAGACAAAAAAAAAAAGTTTTGGGAGGAGTTCCAGGAAGAAATGTTTTAAAACACATAGCTAAGAAGCAGGTTACAGTTTCCAACAACATGAACTAAAGGTTATACAAAAACATTACACATTAAGGTCAATACATTAGGTCAGATAATGACCAAATTAAGTCACTTATCTATTTTTTACTTATGTATATATGCATTTATTTTAATTTTTAGCTGGGGTAGAACACTGTTTTGGATATACTCAACTGAATTTGATAAGATTTGGATTTAAACTAGTAACAACTTGCAGGCTATTTTTAAAATTTTAACACTAAATGTACTTCTAAATGCTAATCTTTCAGAAATTACAGCCAGAATAAAGACAAAAAAGTCATACAGACAGCTTCATTAGCATAGAGGAATAGAACCACGAGTAAAGGCAAGGATACCAAGTTTGATTAGAAACTCAGGAGTGTGTTGAAGAAGGCATTCGGAAAATAGGCATGCCTCTCCTAGGGGAGAAGGGGTGGACTAGGGCCATCCAATTTCGCAATCCCTTAGAGCAAGGGTGGTGACACAAGGACTGCCCTTGGGCAGTTTGACGTCCATTAACTGGCTCAGCAATCAAGGAGCCTCAATCCTCACCACTAACACCAGTGAGGGGTCTCCATATAGGGAAAGGATAATAAATACACACACAGTTAATTACAATTTCCCTTAAGAGCACACAGAGCTCACAGTTAGTCTGGAGCTGGATTCTCTCTCCAGGTCCCCAGTAAGACTCCCCACTGGCACAGCTATAGGGTCCAGATCTCAGCCTAGTGGGCAAGCTAAAACCTCCAGCACCCTCTCTGTCCAACCAGTGGTTCATGTCCCTGCCCAAGTAGCTGATACACACACACTTTAGATAAGACTTATATACAAGCACACAGACACTCCGGGGAAGGCTGGCACAGGCTCTCCAGCTGTGTCCCTTTTACCCAGACTATACAGTAGAAATCACTGCCACCACCCACTAATATTTATCAGCTACCAAAAGGCCCTTATGAAAAGGTGTCCAATTATACTGTGCAATATTATTATCCAAATGGTAAGTGCAACTGAACAGTCAAGGCTTATTTGGAGTGACTTTGTACAGTATCACTATATATATGGAATGTACTCTAGAGATTAAATTATCTCTACACAAAACAGCCACAGTTGTAAGGTTTAAAAATGTATAATAAGAAATAAAAACACAAGACAATACTTCTTAATACATAGTGCTAGTCAAGAGTTCAGAGATCACAGAGAAGTACTTAAAATAATACAGTAGAAAAGTTCTGACAACAATACAGAAAAAAAACTAATCTAATCTTCTTATTTCCTAGCTATATCTAAGAGAAAACACAGTTCTAAAATAAACTTACATATAGAGCAAGACAGTGCTAGTGATGTTGGATGCTCTCAATACAAATGCTCGAAAGCTCTCATTCTTTCTGTCCTTAAATTGATAACACAGTACCACTGATTCATTTCAGATTACATCATTTCTTTCTGGTTCCCAGGTTAACAGAACTCAGAGGTTAATAGCCCTTTTGATCTTGCAGCTGGTCAGGAAGCCAGAGCAATAAAATAAATTATAAATGCAAATTCTAGCCATTAACTCTGGCCTCAAAACAATAGGCAGAATGCCTTTATCTAGACATCTCAGATCCAAGTTTTGGCATCAAAGAATTGGATTATCAACTTTGTTACAGCAGATTGCATTGTTTTTACATTTTTGCAGTTCCACATCTAACAGCATTTTCTTCCATTTAAGAGAACAAGCCTGTGGCTTATATTAATATTTACAAATGACAGAATTATCTACAAAATTCTATCTAGCTAGGCTGGCAGCCTTCACCTATCTTCACAGGCAGGTGTTCAGCCACTAAGCCACTTATGTGGCAGCCCTCACTGTGGCTCTACGGAGAATGCACTCACAAAGGGAGAGTATACTAGCTCTTGCTTTGATGTAGGTCAATTGTTCCCCACCTAAGGGAGTTAAAGCCCATGCCATGCACTACTGCTAGGACAAAAACACCCCCGTGGCTGCCTTAATGATATTCCTTTAGATGTCCCTCACCCCATGCTGGGGGCAACAAGAGGACTCAGGTTCAACTCAGAAAGGAGTGGTGGCCAACAGGCATACAGTAAAAAAGGGCTCCAAAATATAAAAGTTATACAGCATCTTCTGAGCCTGAAACCCAAGACAGCAAAGGGGTGGTGAAGAAGTAGCAGGAAATTACCTAAGGTAGAAAATCACAAAAAAGAGTGCAGGAAGTATATATAAGCAGAAGTTATAAATCAACTAACATATACACAGCTTCTTAAAACTTATAAAATTATACAGCATCCATCTGCTAGTCCAGCACTAAATGCCATTCTACACAACTATCTTCCCAATTGGTCATTATGATCCAATGACTGAAAACTCTTCTCTGCTCACAGATCTATCAAATCTTCTGGACATAGCCTGTACTCATACCATGTTGATAGGGCTTGGAACTCCTTGCCTGTATCCACAAGGTCAGTATCCCTCCAGTCCTTTAAAACCATTCTGAAAGACATCCTAGCCAAAATCTGACCCTGTTCTTGCTCAGTCCCAGGATATACTATGTCCCTAATTATGAACAAACAAATATTCATACCTTACTCCTCCTTCTCCTTCTTCCTTACTTTAGTCAATTTCTCTCCCTGACTCTCTATCTAAATATGCCATACCCCTGTCTTTTTCTCCACTTCATATTGCAATTCCTGTTTGTATTACACAAACTTACCCTTACTTTCTCTATAAATTGGGTAAATGCATCTAAATATTATATCATTGTCATATAGATTGTATGTTTTGTATTATTTTTAAAGGCTGTTAAACTATTGTTCCTAAAATGTTTTGGAATACTTTGGATCTTTTCTCCCCAAGCCTCTTCTGAAAATGAGCACCTACTCAGATAGACTTTCCCAGTAATCAAATGTCAATAAATAAACTTGGCCAGTTTTTGGAAAGAAACTAGTAACATGTAATGAAGTGACAGTTATGAAGAAGTCAGAAAATTACCCAAAGTAGCAAGTCAGTAAATGAATGAAGGAGACAGATATAACCACAGGTTATAAAGCAAGGTGAGACTGTGCTAAGGGATAACAGTGGTGTAGTAAGAGGAAGATGAAGGATCACCATGAGAAAGACAACTCAGTGCAGAGGGGTGAAGATGAGCAGTGAAACATAAGTGAGGATCAGTGATGCAGTTTGCATCAATGCCTTGGCACTATGCATTATTAAGGTACAAGGAAAATACCACTTAGATTACACCATTTCCAAAAGTTAGTTAAGTGTATGTTACCACTTTTTTGAAATAATCTGTATTAGAATTTAGTCACAATGAGGCTAAAAGGTTGTCAAGATTTTGTCCATTGTCACAGAGAAACAAGACCCACAAAGTCATCTGTTTATTATGCCAAGGAGTGTAACTAATTGTTCTGATAATTAATGAAGTATACCAATTGAATTTTATATCAAAAGTGTGTCACAAAACAATGTACCTGTAGTACTGTAAATGAATATGTGAGACGTTCTTGACTGTAGCACATTTAAATGTCATTTAAATCCCAGCCCATTGACAGCTTTGGGAAAGCACAGTGGTGTACCCTAACATGATAGCCGAGAAGTTTGCCTTGCAGTCCTGCTGTATAATCGCTCAAACTTGTGAATTAGAGAAGTAGTGGGTTTGTGGGGAGATTTGCAGTATAAGTTATGATAGGAAGAAGGAACATTTTATCAATAGGCTTTAAAAACATACTCATTTTGTTTGTTTTTTCACTTAATTATAGTTTGTATATGGTGCTTAGATCTAAGTTGGGAATCGAGAATGAGACTAATGATGTTGGGTGAGTGCAGTCATTTTTTTATTACTGCTTGTTACATGCAGACACAGAGTGATAGCCTTAGCAGATGCTGGATCATTAGTTAAGATAAATAAGCCTTTAGTCTTGTCCATGTTGATGAGCAGACTAGACTGATATAGTTACAACTGAATGGAGGTAAATCTCTTCTTAAGTACATTAGCAGCATCTTTTGAGGAGGAGGATAAGCATAACAAGTCATCACCATTGTGTGAGCTTAGCGTCACCAGTGGACTTCACCATGTTCAACATTGTGTGAGCTTAGCATCACCAGACGACTGCACCATGTTCAACATTGTGTGAGCTTAGCATCATCAGAGGATTGAACCATGTTCTACACTGTGTGAGATTAGCATCACCACAAGACTACACCATGTTCAACATTGCATGAGCTTAGCATCACCAGAGGACTGCATCGTGTTCAACACTGGGTGAGCTTAGCATCACCAGAAGAATGCATCATGTTCAATACTGCATGAGCTTAGCATCACCAGAGGACTGCACCATGTTCAACATTGAGTGAGCTTAGCTTCACAAGAGGACTGCACCATGTTCTACATTGCATGAGCTTAACATCACCAGAGGACTGCACCATGCTCAACATGTGTGAGATTAGCATCACCAGAGAACTGCACCATGTTCAACATTGCATGAGCTTAGCGTCATCAGAGGACTGCACCATGTTCAACATTGCGTGATCTTAGCATCACCAGAGGACTTCACCATGTTCAACATTGTGTGAGCTTAGCATCATTAGAGGACTGAATCATGTTCTACATTGCGTGAGCTTAGCATCACCAGAGGACTGTACCATGTTCAACATTGCATGAGTTTAGCGTCACCAGAGGACTCCGTGTTCAACATTGCATGAGCTTAGCATCACCAGAAGAGTGCACAATGTTCAACATTGTGTGAGCTTAGCATCACCAGTAGACTGCACCATGTTCTTGTCAAAGAGGTTGAGCAGTAGGGCCGAAGCTCAGACACCTGGGGAATATCTGTGGACACTAGCTGGAAGAGGAAAAGTACATTATCTTGCTGAACAGGCTAATCCTACCTTCCAAGTTACTAAAAAAGTGTGAGAAGTGGTGCTAGCAACTGCAGAGGTTTGCAGCCCTTGATGAAGGAGGTGGCAGTTAACAAAATCAAAGGTGTTACATGAATTTCTACCTATTATGAATATTCTATTATTACTTTGGACCTTTTGTCACTGGCCCTCCCCTGAAAAAGAATACTTTGCACAGTTGAACTTTCCCTGTTAACAAAAGCAATAAACAAATCCAATTAAAAAAAAAAACAATAGCTGCTCCTTGGTTTTGCTGTTTGTGCAGATACTCAGTGGTCTGAAATGGATTTGTTGAAAACTATGTTGTTAGTCAGAAATTTCGTTTGACAACATCTAGATGTTGTACCAGTTGTTTATGAGTTTACTTTTTCAAAACTATACATAGTGATGACAGCAAAGGAATTGCTTAAAAAGTTTTTATGATACCTTAAAGGACCTCCTTCATGGAGAGGGGCATTAGTAGCATTTTATCCATTTCAGGGGTATTCATGGAGAGGGGCATTAGTAGCATTTTATCCATTTCAGAGGTACTCATGGAGAGGGGCATTAGTAGCATTTTATCCATTTCAGGGGTACTCATGGAGAGGGACATTAGTAGTATTTTATCCATTTCAGGGGTACTCATGGAGAGGGGCATTAGTAGCATTTTATATATTTCAGGGGTAGTCATGGAGAGGGGTATCAGTAGCATTTTATATATTTCAGGGGTAATCATGGAGAGGGGCATTAGTAGCATTTTATCCATTTCAGGGGTACTTATCTGTAGTTTATAATGTGATTAACCATTATTTCTGCTGAACACACAGTAGAATCAGCTGTCATTTTCAAGACTGCAGAAGGGAAAGCATCCAAAATATTAGAACTGGGCTTAATAACCTTTCAGAAGTCCCCAAGCATCAAGGGTAACTATAGGTTTAAGCTTAAAAGATTTATAATGGTTTATAAAGTTGTTCCTAATTTGTAGCATATGATGACCAGCTATACATTTTTCTAAAAGGACTGGCTAAACTCATCAGCAATTTCAGTTTTTGCTGAGTGTGACAGTGGGCAAGGCTGCAATCATCAGTTAAGCAGACATCTCCAACAGTGATGTGGTATTTTTTTTTATTGAAGGAGCATAGGTTTTACATTACAGCTATTTCAGTATCTTTACTATCAGCAGCCCTTCACTTAGGGTTAAAAGTCATAATGGAGAATTGTAAAAAGGCTAAAAATCTAAGCATGGCATGGCTAGATTACAAAAACGTATTTGAAAGCATCATACATTCATGGATACAGATGTATCAGACATACCCTACATTGATTAATTATATTACAGTGACCATAAAACAGTGGCAAACCACTTTGCAGCTAAGCCATGATGGAGGAGAAATTATTATCCCAGGGATAAAAATTCAGAGGGAGATATTTCAGGGTGACTCTTTGTCACCGCTGCTCTTTTGTCTTACCCTTAACACATTCAGCTGTCTACTTAACAAATTAGGTCATGGTTACAATTTGGCTCTGAGAAAACAACAAAGTGTAAGGACTTCTCATCTTCTTTTTGTGGATGATTTAAAAGTGTATAGTTCATCAGATAAGGAACTGAAAGCACATCTGGAAGTGGTCAAAACTTTCTCAGACAATATAAGAATGTCATTTGGTCTTGATGGTCTTAATAAATGTGCAAAAGTAACATTTAAAGCAGGAAAGCTGCAACACCAAGAAATGTCAGTCTGGGACAGGAATGTGATATAAAGGAACTTAAGCAGGATGGAGTATATAAATATTTAGGAATTGATGATTGATAAAACATGAACAAATGTGAACAAAACCCAGTAAGGAATATTTTAGAAGACTAATATTAATACTGGAAATAGCCCTGACATCTAGGAACAAAGTACAAGCTATAAACCCATTTGCTCTTCCTGCTCTAAGTTCTAACTTACAGTTTTGGGTGACTGACTGGCCCCAAAAGGTATTGGATCAGTTGGACAGGAAAACAAGAAAAATGCTTCACGCTTATCAAATATGTAAAAATCAGTGTATATCAAGATTATATATTCCTGCTTCTGAAGGAAGTGTGGGCCTTCTCAAAATTGATTATTTGTATAAGTCTGCAGTAATAGGACTGTGTACATATCTGTTGACCTCATCAGATCCGAACATAGTGAAAGTTTTAAAACATGAAGAGAACAAATCGAAGAGGATTTCCCTGTTTAGTTTAGCAGAAACAGATTGCTGTCAAGCAGGAATGGAAACCAAACTAGAAGTAGATAAAAATCAGGCAGTAAATGAATGCGCCAAAACAAAAGCAAGGATATCAGGAGAAGGATCAGATGAAAAGGCATAAATATAGTTGCAGGTACAGAAAATTCCTGGAACAACCTAATGTCAATCAGGATTTGACATAGGAATGGTTAAGGAGAGGTAAATTTAAACCAAAAGAAGAAAGTATAATATTAGCAGCCCAGGATAATGGGCTATATACACATTGGTTTACAAAGTCCATTGAACATGTGGGAGAAACAGATGCAGATTCTGTAAAACAGAACCAGAAACAGTCACACATCTTGTTGCTGGGTGTGATACATCAATAGCAGAGGGCTTGTATACTAAAAGCTATAGTAATGTGGCAAGACTGTTGCACTGGGGGTTGTGCAAACATTTCAATATTGAAGCAACTGAGAAGCACTGGAAACATGAACCACAAAGCATTATAGAAAATGGTGAAGCTTATATCACATGGGATTAGCCATTACAAACAGTTCAAAAAATAGATTAAAAAAAACAGATATAGTAGTCCATGAAAAGAGGACAAAAATAGCATTGATCATTGAAATTGCTACACCCAGTGATTACAGTGTTTTACAGGAAGACACAAAGTTATAAAATACCAGGATTTGCAAGCAGAAACAAGGGCAATGTGGAAGAAGAATACCCAGAGAGTTCCAATAGTAGTAGGAGCACTGGGTCTCATAAAAAAGAATTTACGGTCTTTATTTAGATACATAGATACTGCTACATGTAACTCCATATGAATTGCAGACGGAGTCAGCTCTGGTCACATTGTGAGTGCTTCAAAGAGCACTTCTGGCTAACATCAAAAATTGAAATAATACTAATTTCACAAACTTTAGTCGTACTTTGACTAATTAAACCAGGAGTTAATAAGTTAATGTAGAAAGTTATTCATGTCAGACACAGTCCTTTAACATGCACTTGTGCCTAGAAAGTGAGAAGAGAGTACATTGTTTACCTACTGACTAAACTATACACTTTTAAAAATACTACTTTAAATACAATTTTACAATGACATATTGATAATGGACAGTAGCAACTATCCTGTTTCTGTTATCTCAAGTTTCAATGCATCTTTCTTGGAGCATATGAATGAAAATGCTGCACTAAAGGCAGATTCACCTTCACATATATTTAGTCCCATCCCAGAGTTTTTTATTTTCCTCCATATATAATACCACCAAACATGTTGTTTAGTACTCCAAAATCCTTCCAAACATTTCAATGTCTTCATTTTCATTTTTTCATGATATAAATTATGAAGGTCCTGCTATATATTTTTCCTGTTTAAATATTGCATTGTTTCTGTCTTTCTGAAGCAAATTTATCTTAGCCTGCATTACACAGGGAGACTATACTGTTTCTGTGGTTTTCACTGTTAAATCAGGACCAATAGTCATACATTTGGTGCATGTGTCTTGCTGAGGTAAGTTGTTGTGTCTTTCGGCTTTTCCCGTTAGGGGTCGCAACAGCGGAACTCCAATCCGCTAATGATTGGCAGTAGATTTTTACATGCCAAGTTGCCGGCCCTGACGCACAAACTTCAATGAAGGTACGTCCATTCACGCATGTCTCTACACAGAAAACGCGCTAGCTGAGAATCGAACAGGACATCTTACTGTGAGGTGACAACGCTATCACAGCACCACCACCACAGTGTCTTGCTGAGGTAAGTAAAAACTATAAAACACATTTATTCTTAAAGTGAAAGCTCTTTTCCAAACAGTTAGTTAGTTGTTGGAGAAATGTGTACATGATAAGTAGAAATCAGTTATATAACAACACTACATAAACATGTCAATAAGTACTTTCAGTTTTGGTCAGTGACATGTTGTTGTTATTTATATAAGTACAAAAAGTGAATGACAGCTTGAAATATTAAAAGCTAATTGGAGAATGACTTAACAGGCATTTAAAATGTTAGCAACAAACAAATGAGACAGAAGAGCTCTACCTAACTGAAATTAAAACTGTGTTGGAGATGGTGTACAAGGCAAAAACATGAAATGAAACAACTTGGCCTGGAATAAGACTTAAATGTATCACAGAAAAACGTTTCCATAGTTCAACTTAGAACCAATCAGAATAATTCAGTAAAAAAGAAACAATTACATTGTTTCCAGGGACAGGCTAATAGACCATTCAAATCACTCATCATAATAAGTGAATGAAAAAACAAATTTCATAATTTATTGCCCTTATGCTGTGTTGCATTATAAAGACATAAAAGTTATTATTAGACCAAAAGAAAGATTAAATTACATCACTATGGCAGTGTCTATCCAGACCATTTTTCAGCTTAGCAAAATAATGCTGACACTTCATGTAATGCTGGGATATTAGTACTATACAGATTAAAATATCAATATGTCAGCGCCGTACCGGTGTAGATGCTTTCATGCTTATGAATTTAATTTCATAGTATAAGCTTTTAATTCACCTTAGAGATAGTCGGCTGTTTTGAAAAGCTGTAAGTCCTCTTCTATAAGTCTTCTAGTATGCAGTTTCTCAGTCATAAATTATTTTTAGCCTACAGCATACCCTGCTTATATGTTTCAGGGCTAGATTGTTCCTTGCATTTCCTTGCTTATATTGTATATACTCTTCCACATAACTCTGGCTCTCTTTCCTGCAATTATGAATAGTCACCCAGTGCTTCCTCTTTTCGGTACTACCTGTGTGGTTGATATATAAAATGCGAATGTTCTGGGTACAGCATACTCTGTGCACACTGTTCAAGGGTATTGTGTTATCTGCACTTCTGTACATCATATTCTAGTATTCTATTTAGCTTATCATTGCTTGTAAATTTTAGGTACTATTAGGAGGAGTGCCAAAATGATGATATAAATATTATACTTCCCAAACTGTCAAAATGTAATAGTCAAAACTATGAAATCAACATTCTATAATCAAAATGTTTAAATTGCCTATGTACAGGACCCGGCTAACCTCTTCATACCTCTATTTAGCACTCTACTTCCTCTATAATCTACCCACTTATCTTCCTCTTCTGCTTCTCTCCATCCAAATGTTTCCTTTATATTGTCACATACTTACATTATATCTTATCCCGGCCCTATTTCTCTGCATTTTTCTTCCTGCCTAACATTTTTCCCCTACTGTCCCTCTCCACCTTTCTTCTTCCTTCTTTCTGCAGCTTTCCTGTCCATTCGCCTGTACCCCCCCTCCTTTCTTCACTTCTATCTAGTGTTTTACCTCCTCTCTCTACTTCCTCTTACCGTATAATAATTCTTTTAAATAGATTTAATGTCATTCTTTACTGTGTTTAGTAATGTACCTATGACGTTTATTATTCTCATGATGTTTATGTTTCCCCTATCCTACGATATAAGAATTCTTATGATGTTCATAATTTCTGTTTTGTCCTTTTCTATATTTTGTAAAATTTGTCTGTGGAGCCTTTTTCCCTGGGACTCTGCTGAAAATGGGCTTATCACCCAGTCAAACTATCCCGGTTAAGAAATATTAAATAAATAAAATAATGCTGCTGTCAAAAATTTTGTCAACGTTCTGTTATAAACTGTCTTTTTTAAATATCTAGCTTGGATTATTGCTGACAACAGTTTTCTTTTTCAGTTTCTGATGAAGCTATTCATCAAGGAACAGTTCTTCTCTGGGTTAAACCAAAGCTGCAGTCATTAGTGGCTATTAAAATTGCAGTTTCCCTAATTTTTGCTCACTACAGCTATGGCTGAGGATTGTTTGGCTGAATATGTTGTCTTACTATTCTTCATTTCTATCTTATTCAAAATTCTAATCAAGGCACATTATTGAGCTTTCAAGTACCACTTCAACAAAAACAAGTGCAGATCATGTTTACAACTGTTTTATTCAGTGAGCAGTCATGGAGTGAAATTCCCATACAACTGTATGGCACTGTGCTAGAGTGCCTTTCAACAGCCTCATATGGGAAACTACTTTCCCAGGGGATGCCATCACACTAATGCAAATATACCTACCAAAAATAAAGATAGAAGCTCCTCTGCTTCTTTCCCATGACCACACCACCACTAAGGATGGAGATTACTGAACTTATATTGTGCTGCAGCACTACTTTTCCTTGTTTTTATACAATTTTGACCATCTGTATTATTCTGCCTCTGAAGAGACTTGTAAGAAAAGTGTATCTAATAAGGTCAGCATGAAATGGCATTTATTATCAGATATCACACAGTTCACTAGTACATCAGTGACCTGCTTCACTACAGATCACAAGCAGTGAAGCACACAAACCATGAAATATATTTATTCTTAACCACAAATCATCACACATATTAACAAAACTCAGGCATTTAAAATCCATAAAATACCTAGAGTCAATAATTATACAAGGGGAGGTTGCTCAACAGGATCTAGTTGACGTGATCGAATGGCCAGAATGTCAAAACCCACTCTGTCGAGACTGCAACATCGAATTTTGCATTTGTCAAAAGCCAACATGATCGAAGTTCAACTGATCACATACCATGGCAGGCCAGCAGCTCAGACATCCACATATACTATACTTGATTACACTGTGCTCACTAGAAAGTTCAGTGTCAATTAACAGTGCACCACGCACCACTGAGGGCTGCATGGTTTCTGAGGATTGTTTTATAAGTGAACTAAACATTCCATGGAGATAATAAACAGTGGACAAAAAAGTACAAAAGCCAAATGCTGTGCCTTCTTGCCACAATGACATAGGTTCATAGGTAAATCCTGGGCTAGCTGCCATTGTAGGCCATTTTAATCCGAGCGAATTTCCCATTATGTGCTTGAAATAACCTTATTTGGTTATAGACTGGCCTATATTACACCTTATGAGAATACTGGGATCATACCATAGATAATTGGAAGAAACCCATGCAAATAAATAAAGCATTTAGGAGCAGCCTCTGTCCATTAGTAGTACAAGGAGCAGTCATGTGGTAAATTTTCTGTCTCCTATCCATATATATAAGTTGTGCTTGAAAATGGACAGGGATGAACTTTGTTTTAAGTCGCTGGGGATTCTGTTCCACAGCAGCAGTATCCTCTGCAGGATGAGATATACCTGTCCCTCCAAACTGTTCTGTTAATGCTGCAAAAGAAATTTAGATCTCTAGACCTAGTATTTCTGATGCCACTTGAACTTGCTGATGTGCATTAAAGTTGGAGGGTGCCTTGTATGCCAGACACAGGTCACCTCTCAGCAGTCCATAGGATACTGAGTATGATGACGGAGCTTTGAGATGGTCCATGTAGGACATCTTGTTTAGGCCTTGTATCTTTTTAGTAAGGTATCTCTGTAGGTATTCCAGTTGTATGTGTCTGGACAGACACATGCCAAAGGGGGCATTATATTCAATGACTGCCCTAATGAGGGCTGACTAACAGGGGGCAATGACATCCCTAGAAGTAGACACAGTCCCTTTGTTTATAAGTTGTGCCATATAGAAGGACTTTCTAACAACAATAGACCCAGTCAAAAGTTAGGTCACTATCTACATAAGTTCCCAAATCCCAAACAAGTGGGTCAACTCTTAGGGACATATTGTCAATGTGGCAGTTCCCCAAACTAGATGACTTCCCAAAGGATATAATAATGCTTTTTGGCATTTAGTTTTGTCGCTGTCCTACTTTGGACACTATAGAAGAGTCTTTGCGGGTTCTGTTCAAGCAGTTTTATTATATACAAACAAATCACTACGGAAGTTTACTGACTTTAACTTAAGTAACTTATATACAAACTAACTACTGCAATCATCCATGCTCACTCTCCAGCTGCACTATCAAAATGGCACTGGGAATAGCACATGCCAAGTATTTATATGTGCACATTCAGTCCTTGATATGCTTCTTAAAGACACAGCACATACACTCTGATCTACATCCTCACTCTTTGAGAAATAGATCATGCAACATTATGAATCTATTTGGCATGCAGATATTACAAGTAGTTCTATGTCATGCAATTATACAAAACTAGGTGTGTGTGTGTGTGTGTGTGTGTGTGTGTGTGTGTGTGTGTGTGTGTGTATATATATATATATATATATATATATATATATATATATATATATATATATATATATATATGCATGGTGTGAAGAAGCAATCTTTGCATCGTGAAACCGCTTACCAGTTATCTTATTAAAAAGTTATTTTATTTACTACAAGTCCTTATTTGAGAACTGTCGTGGTGTTGTGCTTTACTTTTTTTATTTCTTCAGTTTATTGGTGGTGCAGCACAACTTTGTAGTCACCTTGGTTCGTTTCTGTTTGATATACAAATATATATATATATATATATATATATATATATATATATACACACACACACACACACACACACACACACACACACACATACAGTTATGTCCATGGTTTTGAGTATTTCACACTAGGCTTGATATTCAACCATATCATGTGACATAAAATTGGAAATTAGGTTTAGCAACTGGAGCTTTATCTACAGAATGTCCAACCTTGGAAGTATTTGAAACATCTTCAGGAATGTAGGTAGAGGTTGAAACATACTCTGGAATGGGAACAATGTCTAGTTCGTTCTGAGATCTAGAGTCTGTATCACAGGAACAATGCTGCAATGATGATGCTGGTACAGGAAGAAGATGCCTGCAATTTCTCCTGTACTCCACACCCTCATATTCTATAAGGTAGGATCAACGCTCGGTACATATGCCTGTAACTTCACCAATCTGGTCGAAACCTTTCACAGTTTGTATTCTCACTGTTTCTCCTTCCGTTAACTGATGAAGAAAACTGTTCAATTTATCATAAAGCCTTCTACAGTTATATCAAGAATCTCCATGGCAATACCCAGATTTGCTCTGAGTTACTACACAATGGTACCTCCTATACTGAGCCAACAGATATTGCCAACATACTGGCCGACATATTCAGTGCCAACTTTACCCCTCTCTCTCCCCGTAAAGACCAGTCACAATACTGGAAGAATGCCATGCACCCAGCATTACTGCAGCACAGGTTAAAACTGCATTGTCCAAGGCCAAGAATACAGCTTCCATGGGACCAGACAATATCCCTGGCTGGCTGTGTTCTACATGAACTACAAAGTGAACTGGCACCATGAGTGCCCTGTTCAATCACAGCCTCACCACAGGCTTTGTCCCTACAGAATGGTGCACTGCTACAGTCATCCATCTTCATAAAGGGGGAGCTACTACAGCTGGGAATTATCGCCCCATTAGCCTGATGAATCTGATATGTAAGGCTATGGAGTGAATCATCATGGACCTAATTAACAAAGATATAAGGAATCTCCAAACTCTGGATCCCATGTAATTTGGTTATGTGAAGGGTAGATCATGCCTGTTCAACCTGGTTGACTTCTTTGAGTCAGTCACCAGAGCTATGGATGAAGGCAAGGCAGTTCATACAGCCTACCTCAATCTGGCCAAGGCCCTTGATACCATTCCCCACTCAGGAATTATTGACAGACTCACCAAACTAGGCATCAACTCCTATATCACTAGGTGGGTTGCAAACTGGCTCACAGATAGAACCCACAATGTGAAAGTAGCAGACCCCAAGTCAGACTGTTGACCAGTCGCGAGTGGAGTCCCACAGAGATTGGTCCTGGGTCCTCTCCTGTTTGGCATCTACTTCTCAGAAGTCCAGGCCAATACGGAGGGACTCTGGCTGACCAAGTTCAATGATGATTGCAAGCTGGGAGCCATTATTAACTCCCCAAGTGATGTAAACATCCTACAGAAAGGCCTCACTGAGGCCAACAACTGGTGTAGAAACCATGGCCTTAAGCTTAATGCCATAAAATGCGTCATCATTCCCTTTGGGAAAAACTCAGTTTCCCCCTAATTACCACACTGATGGTAGCCCACTGAACACTGAAGGCGTTATAAGAGATCTGGGGACACAGGTTGACAGCAACTTCTCCTTCGACCACCATATTGCCACTGTGGTCAGAAAGTCCTTCTATGTGACACATCTCATTACCATTACTGCAACAGCTGGAAAGGCCACAAAAGTACCTCACAAAGAGGATCCTAGGCCTTAAACACATGCCCTACATAGACAGACTCAAAAAGCTCCAGCTTTTCTCTGTCTCATATTGTCTATTAAGAGGCGATCTCTGCTTGACTTACAAAGCCATGTCTGACCCAGCCCTGTTAGAAATGTTACACCTAAAGAAATCCCAATCCATCCGCAACACACACTCCAGGGACCTCAACCACATTACCACAATCAACAAAACATGCTGGAGGGACGACAGCTTCATAACCCAGAGACTGCCTATGCTCTGAAACAGACTTCCCATACATGTCAAGCAGAGCACCTCACTGGCCCTTTTCAAGAGAAATCTTGATGAGTGAATGGAAAATAGAAAATTCACCCCGGGGACCACTCCAGTGGCTCTACTTGATAGAGGCACTGGGAACTAATGGCGGCATGATGCCAGGGCACTTCTATGGGCTAGGCTTGTAAAGGCTCCAGGGCCATTGGCCTAGTACACACCTATGAACCTATGAACTTATAATTGGACTTCTGGATAGAACGTTTGTTGAATAATTGAGTCTTGATGGTTTTGTTGTTCTTAGCTTTAGGCCTCAATAAACTGGAACTAATAGGTAGCATAGTTCTTGCTTGCCTGGAAAGAAGTCTTTGAGCAGATGAGCCAAGAATATCATCACCGGGTATGTTTCTGAGATTAAGCAAATTCAAAAAGACATTGGTATTGTCAGGCTTTGACCTTTCAGGTAATTGCTTTGCACTCTGCATTGCATGTTCATCTAAACCATTTGTGGATATTCAGGACTGCTAGTAACATGTACAAAGTCCCATTCTTTTGCAAATTTCTGAAACAACTGACTAGTAAAATTGAGTACCATTGTCAGAAAAAACTGTGGACTGCCATGGACTGAGAAATGACATTTCAACTTAGCAAGAACAGTAGTAAATATTAGATTAGGTAGTAAGTCAATCTTGAACCAATTTGAATAAGAGTCTACCAATACCAAGTAGTGTTGATTGTACCACTCAAAGATATCAGTGGCTGCTGTTGACCAAGTAGTTCAAGAACTGGACTTAGCTGAAGTGGTTCTCTTTGCAAATGTGGTCTAGTACTATTGCATACTGAACAAGAAGAAAGTACTTTATCAACATCTTTCAGTAATAAAGGCCAGAATACTAGTTATCTCACTCACTAATGGATGCAGAACCCGGGTGACCAAGATGCAAAATCTGGATGTGCTCATGTTGTAAGGAAGCAGGAACAACAATTTTAGGACCTTTGAAAATAATGCCATCTTCCATCAACATTTCATCTCTGTAAGGAAAATAGGTTTGCACTTCGGGTGGTACACTAGTTTGCTTTGAAGGCCATCCAATATTAATGTAGTGACTGAGCTTTTGCAAAATTTGATCAGTCTTTGTGTGGTCTCTCAACTCATCAAGCTTAGTGGTAGAAAAATGATGCACTGCCATCAGGTCAAACTCAAAATTCTCTGTATCAAGCTGTTCCATTGTATTTCTGGGTGATCTCGATAAGGTATCAGCCAGATAGAGTGTTTGCCTTTTGTGTAGACCATTTTGAAATTGTACTTTTGCAATCTGAGCATCATTCTTTGTAATTTCACTGAAGCTGAATGCATAGGCTTCTTTAGAATAGTAACTAGAGGCTAGTGGTCAGTTTCAATCTGAATAGCTTGACCATAAATATAATCATGAAACTTGGAACATGCAAATACTATTCCCAAAAGTTCTTTCTCAATTTGAGCATACTGCATCTCAGTTTGGGTAAGTGCATAGGCTACTACCCTCTTGAAGAATAACTGTGCCAAGAACAAATTTTGAAGCATCATAGGAAAGAGTTACCGGTTTGTTCACATCATAGTATCTTAATGTAGGTGGGGGTGGCAATTTTCTGCTTGAGGTCTTTAAATGTCTTCTGGTGTTATTCTCAACATGACCATGCAACTTTTTTTATGCAACAGCTCTCTTAAAGGTGCTGTCAACTCACTGAAGTCTGGTATAAATGTGCCTGAATAGTTGACCATGCCAAAGAAACATTGTAGAGCTTGAATATTGCCTGGTGCTGACATCTCAAGAATAGCTGCTTGTTTGGTGGGGTCTGGTCTCAAGCCTGTACTTGTAAACAAATGACTTACATATGTAACTTCTGGTAGTCTGAATTTGCACTTCAGAGGATTGAGCTTCAAGTTTACTTCACGTGTTCTGTCTAGAACTCTTTTTAATTTTCTGTCATGCTCTGCTTCACCATTGCCTCCAACCAATAAATCATCTACTATGAGGCACAAGGATAACCCAAAATAATTTGCTGCATTGCACGCTGAAAGACTTCACTTACAGAATTTACTCCAAATGGCAACCTTAGGAATTTACACCTGCCAAACAGAGTACCAAAAGTGGTTAGTAATGAGGATTTGTGATAAAGCATCACTTGCCAAAATGAACTTTTTGCATCCAAGATACAGAAAACAGTGGCATTTGGTATTAGGGCTGCGCCCTCTTTCATTGTGCGCATTAAATTATGCAGTCTCTTCAATGCCTTGCTCAAATCTCTTGGGTCAGTACATATTCTGATTTCGTCTGAGCCTTTTTTATGAGCTGCTACCATAGATGACACACATTCGGTTATTTCTGTAACTGGACAAATTACACCTTGCTGTACAATTTTATTCATCTGAGCCTTAACTTTATCCTGCATAGCTATCGAAACTCTTCTTGCTAGTCTGACTACTGGAGTGACCTCTGGGTCTAACTTCATGGAATACACAACTGGAAGTTTGTCCAACTTGTCATTGAAAACATCAGCATACTCTGAGAAAATGGCTTCAGAAAATTTGGAACTAGGATATGCACTTATGTGATGAACTTCTTTGGTGAAAGAAAGAAGATTCATTCTTAAACTCTCTTTGAGACCCAATAATGACTGTACTGGTCTTTGGACCAAATAGAATAACAAGTTGTAACAGTTCTTGGCCAAATAACATGAAAGGATCACTGAGCCTTCGGTTTGAATTTCTTCACATCCATAAGCAACAAGTTTCGCATTACTGGCCATACTGAATTGCTCATTAGCTCTCACTTTAGCAAATGTGTCTGCTGATATAACATTACACTTTGAACCAATGTCTACCTTAAGCTCTGTGGATTTACCATTGATCTGGGCTGTACAAAACACTTTGCTTTTTGCCAATAAATTCACTGCATCAACTCTCTCACCAATTACTGATACACCATCTACATAGACAGCTGATTGCTGCATCTCCACTTGATCAACCTGCTTTTTTGTGTGACCTTTCTTTACAACTGTGTGGGGTTTACTTGGTTTGCAAAACTTTTGAAAATGAATCCATTTTTTACACTTGACACTGCTGACAAACGCCAAGCATTTCTCTCTTTTAGACTCATGATTTGCACCACAATTGCGACAATTAACAATAACGCTAGACTTGGATTTTGCTGATTCATGCTTGTACTGCACTGAGGAAAATGCTCCTTTAACTGAACTGGTTTTAGAACTTGCTGGAAAACTATTTGTTTCCCTGGTAAGCCAGCAGGGGTTGTGGCTGCCATGTGCTTAATAGGCCTATTTCTGTTTGCCACATGTTGCATGCTGTCTACATTTGGTCTGGAGCTTTCTGAAACCCTACTCTTGTCTTGAATTGCAAGCATACTTGTGTGTTTTTTTGTCACTTCAATGATCTGACAAATCTCAATGGCTTTACTCAATGTTAAATCACTGTCACAAAGCAAATTCTGTCTCACAGCAGCACTATTAATACACTCACGAGCCTATCCTTTATTAACTCATCTTTTAGGTCACCAAACCAACACATTTTGGCTTTGTTTCTCAGATCAGTAATATAAGATGCAAAAGTTTCTCCTGGTTTCTGATCTCTTGTGCAAAACAAATACCTCTCTAGTGTAACATCTGTCTGGGGATTACACATTTTTCTGAACTTGCTCTTTAAATACTCATGGTCTTCCCTTGATTCAGCCTGTACAACAATATGATGGTTTTCACCCTCTCCCATATATACTGCCAGTGCATACATTCACTTTCTATGGCCTCTGACCCAGCTAAGTTTAGCAAAATGCATGCATCTTTATCCAAATAAGCTGCTTGTATAAAAATATCATACTCTTGCTCAAATATTCGCCATTTCTCTCCAACATTCTGATAAATTACAAGTGGTAAGGGCTTTCAAAATCCGTCTTCCATATTAACACATACCAGTAAAGGGTTTTGCACATAAGTGCAAACACATACACATATCCCAGGAATTTATGCCAATACTTGTAACTTTGCCCAATAGCACAATAAGTCTCTGTGTAACTGAATTGGCAAAATAAGTCTCTCGGGCACTGTAATACTCTTGAAATTACTGTATTGCAAGAAATCACCTCTTATCAGTGTAAGAAACATATCAAATAACTGCACAATGCAAATGAACTGGGCAAGAGAAGCTCAGAGTCAATAACATTTCAAAGTAATGGCACTCTGTGAATACAATGTACACAACACACTGAAATTTTCCCAAAATGACAGTACCTTTCTAAGCAATTCTCCACAGTGGAAGAAACACTCTGTAATAGTGGCACTTTGCAAACAGACACACCCAGCGCAAGAAACTTTTCGAAATGACTATACCTTGACTGTACTTCACAAAATAGTTGTACTTTGCAAACAAATAGGGCCAGATTCAGGAAGCCTCCGTGTAAGAGTTATAACTCTTACACGGAGGCTGCAGTTAAACTGTGTGATGTCAGGATGTCATGCATATGCATGAGGTGCATGAGGCATGCTGAATCACACTAGTAACTCTTACACGGTCCGTGTAAGAGAGTAGGGGGCGTGTCTGTAGGCTAAGCCCTGCAAGCGGACACGCCCCCGGAAGACTAGAATGGCTGAAAGTAAACAGCCACGAGAAAGGCCATGAAAATGTGAATAAACACACTATACAACACATGCCCCGACTGGCCATCAGTGTATAAAGTAAAGAGATGTCATAAAATTAAATTAAAACCTTTTTTTTTTTGTTAAACCCCGTAAATGTTTGCTACTGTGCGCGGGTGTGCTACTAGCGCAATCACAGTTAGCAGTTAGTGGAAAAGGATATAAGAACTAAATATGCAAAGTAAGCCAAGAAATAATAGCTGAGCGGTAGAGTAGCCGGCCTAAGAGTAGGCAGGCAGGGTTCGAGCCCCTACAACAACCTTTTTTTTTTTTTGTAAATAAGCACTAAAAGCCCCTGACAGTATTGTACAAATGTAAATGTATTCCCTTTTGTAAAATGGAATGAAATAGAGCATATATTTAGAAGTAACATAAGAATAAAAATAGCAGAAATGTACTGATAGCTAAGCTGCTGTGAGACAGACTGCCCGTAGCTGAGTAGTGTTTAAAAAGCTGCAAACTGCGTGCCCGCTGCCAAGCAGCGGGTAAACAGGCTGAAACTGTGTGCAATTAGCTGAACATGTGTGTCACTAGCCAATTAAGATTTATCCCAGCGCACACCGTTTGCGCGCTCCCAAGCTAACTGCCAGTGCGCATGCGTTACCTCCACGCAAACGAGCGCAGACCAGGTTTAAAGTGCTTAAAAGTGCTTTTGGCATGTTTGATTGACAGGTCCTCAACTCATTCTTGTCAGGAAAATCAAAAATCAGTTGCCAGATTCGAACCCAGGATACCATGCACTAGAGTCAAGGAACTAAACCACCAAGCCATGACAGCAATACCTAGAAATGCAGAAATAGCATATATATGGGATAAAACCCAGAATGGAGCATGAGAAAGCATTTTCAGTGAAGTAAATACAATTCCAAAACGGCCAATCAGAGAAATGTGCGGGAAAAGCGGCATATATAAGCCCCATAGGCGGGAATACACAGCATAACTGATTGTAGAACAGACTTGCAGTCAGCATGAGTGGAGTAGGTGAGGGACGTTGCTTTCGAGCACAGCATTGGGGCGTTGAGGAGTCCAGATACATGGTCTGGCTCCTTGTCCATAATCACGAGGCCCAACTCATGCAGGGCCAGGTCTCATGGGGAGCATATAGGGCAGAGGCGTGGGACCAGTTGGCTCGTGATCTGACCAGTGCTACTGGCATTCCACGCACTGGTGAGCAGGTCCGTCACCACCATGCGGACCTGAAGAGACGCAAGCAGGACCAATTGAACCGTTGGATCCAGGAGGCCCGGCAAATGCCCAACGCCCCACTACTGAGTAAGTCACATTTTACTCATGTATGTAAGGATTTCAACCAGCTGATACCATGGAGATGTGTAGTCCAATATTATTTCTATTGTATTACAGCTGCAGGTGTCCGCTCTATGAATCGTGAGATGCACGCCAGGAGGCTGGTGCGGGTGCGCCAACATGCAGGTTAGTAACCCCACCCAGTACTTGTAAATAAATATTATTATGTACCATGTATCAGAACAGTGCAGTGTATTGATTAAAAGTAATATAATGTGCAAGCAGGAATTGAAAGTCTGCAGGTATGGCTGCAACAAGTTCATCAGTATGCAAGTGTAACTGGAAATATAATTGATAGAATGAAACAGTGCTGTAATACAGATGTCCCATCATTAATTAAATATACTGTAACCTGCAGTAGTCTCAAGAGTACAGCTTCAGAATCTGAGGTAGTCACATGTGAGATATATCCCTGTTGAAATGCTGAATCATGACAGAAGTGAGGCTGTTGGAAAGTGTTTGAATCACCACAGGTCTAATATGTGAACAAAGCCTAGAAGTACCAACCTGAACTGTGAAGTTGCAGAATGTGTGAGAGTGACAGAAAGGCTCATGTATGAATAAATAAAGTAGTAATAACCCCTGAATATATAAGCCTCAGTGTGTTTCTACAGAACTAAATGCATGTGGGAAGTACAAATTAACATCCCAAACTGATTTCAGTGTGTCTGAATCTGGAATGTCTAGCTCTAAATCTGTATATGGTGATAACAGTAAACAATTTGCAGATAGAATGAATGATTATCTGACAGACTAAACAGCCATAGTTGTCCCCTGTCCTGTCATCAGAGTGTAGCAGGATGATGTATCTGATCAAATTCAAAATAAGTAGGATAGTGATGTATGTGTAGCAGGTGTAGCATGACAGTCAAATAAAGATTATTTTGAAACATCAGCCTCAACTTAATTGTGTACCTATGAGAAGTGTGAATCAATGTGTAACATATGAATGTGTCATCACTTTCTATCCCCACCCAACCCTATAATTCCATATAACAACATCCACTAAATAATGGTATGTGAACATTGCATTAATCATGGACATTTGTCCGTTTCAAACATATATGCATGTCTGTTCGTGCATGTGCCCTGTTCATACCTGCAAATCTGATGGCCTGTTGCCATTAATCAACCCTGCATGTCGTTTGACTGTGTTTTGCTGTTCAAATAATGCATGTGATATTGATATGCCCCTTGTTCAATGGTGTTCATATCTGGGTGTTTGTTTGATGGGAATACCAATGCATGCTGTTACAACTAATCTGAATGGAATAAAATGCCACTAACCCAAACTAACATAACTACTCACAAACCTAGAACGCTTGGGAAGGCAGGTCCCAGCGGACCCACCTCTCCCACCTCAGCTGGCGACTGCACCTGGCACTAGTGCCCAGGCCGGACCCCCTCCGGTGGCCCTGTGCCACCTTCGGGTGGAAGCGCTGCAGGGGATGGGGCCCGTCCCCCCTCTGCAAGTGTGGCCGGAGGGGTTCGTCCACTCACCCTCCACGGTGTCCGGTCTGTGGTGAGAAGGGAGATCCAAGACACTGTTCTTGGACCCGTACGCCAGCTTGAGGCTCGTGTGGCACAGCTAACGGCCCCGGCTGTTGCCCTGCCTACACAGCCCCCAGCACAGCCCCGTCCTGGGCTGTGAAGGAACAGTGGCAACTGCCTATGGGTGGGGATATCAGTTCCACTGTGGCCATCTGTGGGCTCGTGCATCTCGGATATCCCAACCTCCGTCCCCGTCAATTGTGTAACCCCCCCACGTGTGTCATACACCGCCCCTGTATGCGTCTTGTCTGTCTTGTCTGTTAACCTACCCAACCTACCTCCCCAGCTTTACCGACTTCCTTCACCTGTCATACCACTCTCACCTGTAAAAAAAAAAAAGGGCACTCTGTCCCACAAAAAAATTACGCCCCATACATAGCTGTCCATGTCGCACACATGTCCGCTGGACATCTAAACTGTTAATTACAATTGGCTGTACAACAAATATTAATGTTGTCCTGACACCTCTCTCAGAGGTGGAAGGTTTCAAATGTCTCACCAAAATACATAGAAATATACAGCTGTTGCTGCAAAAGACATGGGCATCTATGGGCCTTACCTACACCCTTCCTGCAAATCCCACGCATCTTTCCCTGCTGTCTTACCCTCTTTGTGACCCCTTTTTCACCACTTTCCTGTCACCCCTTTTTCTTTTCTTTCAAAGAAATTAGCGCGGGTGTGCTTGTGTGGAGTTCACTGCCAGTGCGCATCGTGAGCTCAGCATAAGCGCAGATCTGGTTTACAGTGCTTAAAAGTGCCTTTATGGCACTTTGATTGACAGGTCCTGTACTCACTTTGAAAGTTTGCTAAGAAAAATAAATTCCCACTGTCAGTCTCAAACCCAGGACCTTGGTAACATTAGTCTGTATGACCTACCACTAAGCCATGCCTGCTTTACAAGAACACAGTGCTAAAATAAATATAACATGTAATAGTAGGAATCAGTATAAAGGCAATATAGGAGATGTACTATCCAAAGCATGTCAGGTAGAGTTTTAATGGCCAAATTACTGGATTCCCATACTAGTTCAGTGTGAACAGAAACAGCCCTGCTACCTGTTAGCTTGTACATAATAATGTAAGGTAATGTACATATGTGAAGGTATGTATATCTACACATACATATATATAAATATATATTAATACATATGAAATATAGTTGTAGGTCTCAGTAGCCATACACACTCACTACAGGAAACAGTGAAGATATATGCAGCAACCAGAATCTGCAACACAGCCTGGCTCCTGTGAGACCTACTAAGCCCTTTAACTGCTTAAAGGTGCCTCCAGCACTGTGATTGATAGGCCCTATACTCAACTCAAAAGCAGAATATGAGCATACTAGTAGGCCCTACCACAAGACCATTGTAACACTAGTCTGTATGACCTACCACTAAGCCATGACTCTCATACAGGAATATAGTGCTAAATAAGTGGAACATGTAATAGTAGGAATGAAGATAAAGGCAATATAGTATGTCTACTACCCAAAGCATGTCAGGCAGACTTTTATAGTCCCAATTACTGGATTCCCATACTAGAGTAGTGTTAACAGAAACAGCCCTGCTAATTGTTAGCTTGTACCCAATAATGTCAGCTAATGTACATATATGAAAGTATGTATATGTACACAGATATATATATATATATATATATATATATATATATATATATATATATATATATATATATATTTATATAGCAATACATATCACATATAGTTGTAGGTGTCAGTATGCATACACACTCACTACAGGGAACAGGCAAGATAAATGCAGCAACCTGAATCTACAACACAGCATGAAGCATGGGAGATGTACTAACCTTCACACTCACAGAACACTGTCAACAGCATACCAGCATGGTCCACGCCCTACAATCTGAAAGGGCAACGCCTATCTCACAAACCCTTTTATAGCAGTGTCCTGAAATCACAGTGAGACATGCAATCAGTACACACCCAGCTGCTTGCAATTAGCAAATGCTGCCTTACAATTGGTGCAGAGGCCATCACATGGACCTATCCAGATACCTACAAAAGCTTTGAGTTCCCACACTACACTCACACAATACATTCATTGCACAAACACTACGGATAAAGAGAGAGAGAGAGAGACAGAGAAAACAACCAAACAAAAAAAGAAAACAAATATTAGGACTGCCAGCAGCAAAATCAGCAGCAAGCAGCAAGGAGCAAGCAGCAAGCAGCACCACTGGCACAGCAACAGCTGTCACAAACACAGGTAATGCAAAGTAGCAGGTTAATCCTGTGTATACTGTGACACCTCCAAATGTATCATAGTTCACTATCTATAGGTATGTCCATGAGATAGGTTGTGTGTAGATAGTCATGAAATATAAACATATGTAATATTGTTGTACATGTGGGCCATAACTAACACTTCCATAGCTTAGAACACAAGGCCAGTTGTGCATATGATGCAGTAGTTCCCAGGGTCAGCAGAGGTTCCTCCTCATTGGTGTGGGACCACTGTGTATGTATGGCACTGTTCAGGTACATATCCTGTAGTATGGCCAGGGATTAATATCAGTCTGTCATGTGGTGCTATGTCCTCCAGGGGTGAATGTAGCACACATCCAGGGATACCATTTTGTAACAGTGATGATATGTGTTCTGCAATGATGAGGGTGGCTCTCACCTGGACATGTGAGAGGATAGGGAGGTTACAGTCATCTGGGATAACTAATAACACGTGTGTAGGACAATGGGGGGTACCTGCACCTAAACTGTCTGCAACAATGTTGCCAATATCTGTGCATTTGGTGAATGTGAAGCCACTTAACACTGCAGACAACAGATGCCTTCCGTCATGTGAATATGCCCTGTGCTGCAGTAGCCTCCTACTATTGTTATACAATATGCCTGTATCTGTAGTCCACTGGACAGGATTAATAAGTGGTGTGCAGTTGTTCTGGGTTAGATAACTGTGTGCACAGTACATGCAGTATGTGGGATGTCTGTGGTAAGCATATGCAAAGGTGCTGGCGGTGTGTGTTGTGGCTTCCACTGGCCCAGTGGGCTGCATGCATAGCATCACTGTCATAACTACTGAATAACTGTGTAATAACATGCATACATAGCAAGGTAGTGTACTGTGCTTGTGGTGTTGTTCGGATATGTATATCCAGGCTGAGTAATGTGTGTCCACATCACAGGGTTGGATGGCAGCACACATCCAGTATGTATGGATGAACACCCAGAATGTGTCAGATGTGTCACCTGTGCAGACGTATCTGCCCATTACCTGTGCATCCCCCACAACACACATGCATGCAACATATGGCAGAAGTACTAAAGCAGTACACACATGTTCATAGGTTCATACCAGGCTATCTGCCCAAGGGCATTTACAAGCCCAGCCCATCATTTTGTGGCTTACGCAACCCCTTTATTATGGGGAACCATACCCATTATTTTGCTGTGCCTCTGTCGAGCAGTGACACTGAGGTAATCCCTGGGGTATATCTGCGATCTCCCATCCATTGGTCAAGATTTCTCTTGAACAAAGCCAGCGAGGTGCTCTGCCTCACATATACCGTGATTTTGTTCCACAGCATAGGGAGTCTTTGGGTGATGAATCTATCCCTCCAGCATGTCCTATTAATAGCTGTGTCGAGGTTTAAGTCTCCCGCCCTTGTGGCTCTGATGGAGCTACATATTTTGAGGTGAAGCATATTCATCAAATCTGGGTTTGACATGGCCTTGTATGTTAGGCAAAGGTCACCTCTGAGCAAGCGGTAAGCGACTGAATAGAACATACATGGACATGCTGGAGGGGCAAATCCTAACCGAGAGGCTCCCTTCACTCTGTAATGAGCTCGAACAGTTGAGAATGAACAGTTCATAGGTTCATACTAGGCTATTTGCCCTAGGGCATTGGTAAGCCTAGTAGAATGTGTTTGTCTTTTGCCACCCAATCACAAGTTATGCTGCTATGCCCTTGTCCGACTTTAGTATACTGTGCCTCTGTCTAACAGCAACATAGAAGTGATACCTGGGGTACAACTATGATCTCCATCCACTCATCCAGATTCCTATGGAAGAGAGTCAATGAGGGACTCTGCCTAACCAGTAGTGTGAGCTCATTACAGAGTGACAGGGTCTGAGGGAGCTGAGAGCATGTCGCATAGCCATGACAGACGGCATGCATAATGTTGCGAATGCTATCCGTAACTTCACAGATGTCGTTGACAGACGTTGTGGGGGCATACAACAGCTGCTCCACAACCAGATGTCCATGGGCCAGGGCGATGGTGTGCGTTTGCGGCGTCGACGTGGCCGTATGCCAGCAAGAGCACCAGCTGGCAGTGGCCGCAGATGACAACGGGCCCACTCGCGCGCCTCAAGTGCCAGCACCAGCCCCAGCAATGCTGAATCTGTGCTGTCATCCAGCCCCAGGAGACCACGTGCACATGGCTCTGGACAGTCCCAACAGGAACTGTGTCCAGTCAACACACCCTGCTTCCGATGACAGTACCCAGTCTGGGTTAGTACGGATATGGCGGTAGCACCCCTGCCAGGCACAGGTACCGTGTCCGTGCCCACAGACACTGATCTGGATGACCTGACAGGTGCAGTCTGTGGCTGTCCACAAAACCCTGTACATGGCAGCCATTATGTGGGACTGTGTGCGTGCTTACACACATGCAGAAACCTAACACCTAGGGCAAACACATACACACACACACTGCACCAACAACGGTCCACCCTGTACTGCTGCCCCTCACAAACACACATACACACACATGTCAATTGGTGTTACCAGTGGCGGCTTGGGCATACCTAACCCACACCCTGTGCATATGATGACACTGTGCCACCTCCTGCATACTACAACATCGGTGCAGGTAAAGGTAAACACGTTGCTGATGCACAGGGTGACTACATAGATGTGTATAAGTAGTAACATGTTGGTAACTGTTGTGTGTTGCAGTATAAATGTGTGTATATCCCATCAGTCCTGCTGCAGTAACTGTATGAATGACCTCAATTGTTATCTGCACCCATACTACTTAACAAAGTGTACCAGCTGCACACCATCACATGCTAACATTGACTATGGCAATGCGCATCTTGTGCTGTTATGTCGATTCAGCTACATGTATCTGTTCTGTCACACATGCATTTATACACACCCTGCTACACACACACATGCACACGCTCACCTGCCATTCCCATTATTTATCACCCTACATGAGTAGCTGTTGATACATGACAGGTACACATTTCAGAAGTGCACTATGTTGTTTACTACTGGCATCCCCTTCTCTACCTGTACTCACAGGGTGCAGGCAACCTCATCAGTTGGAAGATGTAATGTGTATCAGGTACTGTAGTACCCTGATTGCCACAGCAAACATGTTTCCCATACGGAAATGCACACACAGACACATCCCACATCCACACACTTGCCACATTCAGGCTTCAGAACACTATCTAGGTATATTCAGGTACATGTGCGTGTTACAGTAGCATGTAACACTATACTGAGTACTGGCAGTTAGTTGTCTGTTGTCATGTTGTCTGTATAGAATAAAATAATTGTTTTATTATCCTACTCCGTTTTGTGGACATTACTTGAACAAGTGTTACCTTACATGTGTTATCAGTACCACCACCTTCTGTTTTGTAGTTTTGTTTGTATAGGTGCTATCAACATCACTGCTTGTTAAGGGTAATGACCACCCTGCAGTGCATAGCCCCATGTGGCAAAAGCCACATCCCACCCCATCATTGTGCACACACACTAACCCCACCAACAGTAAAACACATACTTTCCATTTGCAAGATTCAAACCCATACCTAACTGTGCAATGACAGTAGAAACAGACACATTAGCAGAGTGTGCTATTTGCAGTAGTTGGAGAAATCTTTACTAATGCTGTACTTAGAGGGTGCTGACATCATCTGTGTGTAGGAGGAGGGATGTGCACCCTGTAGTGTGTTCTCCCACTTGGCAAAAGGCAGTTAACCCTCCCAGCATAGTGCACACACATAAACCACACTCATACATTCCCTTTGCAGGATTCAAACCCCCACCTAACTACGTTATGACACTGAAGAAAGACACATTAGCAGAGCGCGCTATGCAAATTACTGGAGGACTTTACTACAGGTGATATAGTTATACAGTCCTGACATCATCACTGTTTCAAAAGGGGGATCTGCATCCTGTACGATACTGTCACGGTTGCTAATAGGGACATTTCCCACACACACACATCGATGTGTTTGCATATGTGGGGGATCCAGAACACCAGTGTGATTAGTATATGGTTTGATTGCAACAATGAGGGATATACTCCCAGTGGTGAGCAGTTTGTACTCATGTTTGTAAAGATCAGCTCTAGTATATCTGCCCTCTTGTGGGAAGGTTGGTTACCTGTTCCATAGCCAAAGAATGTCTGATCAATGGGAACCTTAGAGCTTGGGTATTGTGGCTTGTGTAATGTTCACAGTCTATGTTTGGGTAGCTGGCATCACCCAGTATGATGGTGTTTGCAGAGTAATCGAAACTCTCCTGTGTCAGCATGAAGGCTGTGTGGGAGACCTGAGTTTGAGAGGGTGCTGTAAGAGCTCCTCTGTGTCTCTTTCCATGTGGTCCAGGGAGGCATGTCCCAACAGGTAGCTGACTGTGACCCTCCCTTGCTCTGTCTGGAGGGCACGTCTGTCAACAGCTCATGTCAAGCAAGTGCACACCCCTCATAAATGATGTGGAAACCTTCAAAGGCCCAAGGCCTGTTGAAAATATGGACCAGACTGCAGATACCTGTATAGAGGCTTTCTGTGGACACATTCAGGAATGCATGGATCATGAAGCCACATATGAAAGCATGACCCAATTCTCCAAAGGCAGATGTCCTGGCGCGGACACCAGCCATAAACACACTATACAATAGAAGGATGGCGCCACTACATGATACAACAACCTCCCAAAATGTGAAGGCACCACTGATGAGTATTGGAAGACAACTACAGGCACCCATATGATTGTCTAAGGCCATCTTTGAGAGAGGATTCCACAAGCCACTGAGGATAATCACAAGGCTGCCTGTAGTTATGTTAGTAACCTGGGTGGTACTACCCAGATATGCTCAGAGGTAATACAATATGTCACACAAAATATAAAACACACAGACATTGCCATCATCCTAGTGGACAGGTTCAATGCTACCTTCTCTCCCCACCACACCAAAAGGGAACATATGTCTCATCACAGTGCTTCCCCTGACATCACAGATGCTCAGGTAAGAGATGCCATTCCCAAAGCAATAAACACTGCATCAATGGGACCAGACAGTGTCCCAGGCTGTGTCCTACATGAACCACAAGAAGAGCTACACCCAGACATAACACCACTGTTCAATCCCAGCCTTAATACATGATATGTGGCCAGAGAGTGGCATACAGCAACAGTGGTCCTCAACATGCTGGTGGTGCCGTCACGGATCCTGGACACTACTCACCCCATATGTCTGACTAGCTTTGTCTGCAAAGCTATGGCAAGGATCATCAAGAACCTCACATATCTAGATATTGTGGACCTACAGACATGTCACCATACACAGTTTGGCTTTGTCAATGGCAAATCCTGCCTATCAAACCTGTTTGCTTTGTTTGAAACAGTCACCAAGGCCACTGTCAAGTGGTAGGAGGTCCACACAGCCTACCTGGACCTTGCATAAGCCTTGGATACAATAACCCACTTGTGCATTCTAGCGAAGCTCACCAGTGTACATATTAACCCCTATGTCACTATGGGTATTGCACAGTGGCTCAAGGGCAGAACACACATGGTAGAATTGCTGGAGCCATGACAGCCTCCAACCTGGTACAAGTGGTGTCCCACAAGGCAAAGCCCTAGGGGCTGTCATGTTCATTATATATTTGTCATAGGTACAGGCCAACATGCATGTGCTGTGGCCCAGCACCGCACAGGTGACTGCCGCCCGACCCCCATAATCAACTCAACAGCTAACACACGCATCCTCCAAAGGGACTCTTGCAAACACGACTTGTGCCACAGCCATGGCCTCAACGTGAATGACAGAAAGAGTATAGTCATCCCTTTGTCAAACACTAAATGACCACAATGTACCACATATGTGTTAATCCAGTAAGTGCAGACCAAGGAATTATGGACCTTGGGGTGCAGGTTGATAGCATTCTACCATTTGACAACAACATGGACAAAGTGGTTAGGTAAGCATGTGATATGGGCCACATCATCATGGGATCCACATGTAGGCCAGGGAGGACATTGTGCCCCTTTACTCATCCCTCATCATGCCCATAATTGACTATGATGAACCTGTCGGCATGCACCTTACCAGACACCTGCAGCAACTGGGGCTACCACATATGTACCTCGACAAGGGGATCAAAGTGCTCAAACAAATGCCACATACTGACTGGTTAAAGTAGCAGCAGCTCTACTCAGTGACATACTGCCTCTTCATAGGCAATCTGTGCCTGACATAGAAGGCCAGGTCATACCCTCACGTAATGGCCATGCTGCATCTCAGAATATCCAGAT
>NC_056734.1:524592131-524657131 GCF_019279795.1 Protopterus annectens
CCAGGGTATAGTGACAAACAGCTCAGAAGCTGACTTCACACTTCTTCGGACTGAGATGGTATCCATTAAGCCCACTGGGCCAGTGGAAACCACAACACACAATGGTGACCCCTGCACAGACACTTTCTACGGACATCTCCGAGTAAGCATGGACCATGCAATCACAAATGAGAATGAGACCCTCACCACCAAGGGAAAGTGGTCTGTCTGGTGGACCCCAGCCATAAACGAACTGTATAACAGATGAAGGATACTAATGCAAGACAGAGCTACATCTCCAGAAGGTAAGGCAGCTGTGATCAGCAGTTGTAGAAAGCTACATTCTCACATAAAGACACCCAAGTTCAACTTGGGGACATAAATCACCACAGACAATGAAGGTAACCACACTGCTTTCTTCAGTTATGTCTGACGCCTGGGTGGGAACCCTCATATATGCTCCGATTTGGTACACAACAACTTATATTCCAGTGACCTGACAGATATTAGTGACACCCTGGCAGACCAGTTCAGTGCAATGTACCCCCTCCCTCACCCCCAAAAGATGATAGTTATCACAGCTGTATGTAACCTCACTGTCATCCTGGATGTCCATGTGAGAGCCGCAGTCAGCAAAGACGAGTACACAGCATCAATGGGACCTGATGGTATCCCCAGTTGCATGCTATGTGAACTAAAGATGGAGCTAAACCTGTATATGCAGATGCTATTTAACCTTAGCCTTGCTACAGGATCTGTACCTGAACACTGGCGTACGGCAACAGTGGTCCCACTCCACAAAGGAGATGCCTCCACAGACCCTGGCAGCTACCACCACACAAGCTTAAACAGCCTTGTCTGCAAAGCTTTGTGAAGGGTCATTATGGAGCTTCCACACAGAGACATTGGTGTCCTACAGACCCTTGATCCCACCCAATTCGGCTTTGTACAGGGCAGATCCTGCGTTTTGCACCAAGTTGACTACTTTGAAACTGTCAGTAGAGCCGTTGATGAGGGCTACACAGTCCACACAACCTACCTGCGCTTGGCTAAGGCCTTTGACACAATCCCCCACTCAGGCATCATAGACAAGCTCAACAGCTGAAATATAACACCATATGTCACAGCATAGGTTGCAAAATGGCTCAGAAACAGAACCCATAATGTCAACATTGCAGGTGCCTTGTCAGGTTCAAAGCCAGTCACAAGTGGTGTCCCACAAGGTTGTGTCCTGGGACCTGTCTTATTTGGTACTTACTTTTCAGATGTGAAAGCAAACATAGGAGGGTTGTGGCCAACAAAGTTTACAGATGACTGCAACCTGGGCACCATAGTGTATACATCAGCCAGCACACACATCCTACAGACTTCCGTCACACAGACAGATAGCTGGTGCTGGACTCATGGCCTGAAACTGACTGCAACTGATGTGTAGCCATCCCCTTTGGGAGGAACACAGTACCCACAGATCTGTACATAGACAGCAACCCAATGAGTACAGGAAACAAATCAGACAGCTGGGGACACATGTAGATAGTGACATCTCATTTGACACCCATGTTGCCAAAGTTGTTTGACAGACTTTCTATCTTGCCCACCTTATCATGGAGGGTATTCCATCCAGACCATAGGAGGTCATTGTACCACTATACTTCTCCCTTATCAGGCCCATGCTTGAATACAACGCCCCATTTGGTATGTACCTCAACCAGCACTTGCAGCAGCTGGAGAGACCCCACAAGTGCCTTACCATGAAGATCAGGGATCTACAACACATGTCATATACTTCAAGAATAACTAAAAACAAGCTTTTTTCAGTGTCATACCACATACGTACAGGTGACCTATGCCTGACATACAAGACCATGTCCAATCAGGATTTGGTAGACATGCTCCACTGCAAGCAATCCACATCCACCAGAAACATGGGAGCTAAAGATTTGAACCTCAGCACATACATGTATAGGACATGCTGAAGGGACAGAGTCATAACTCAGAGGCATCTCAAACTCTAGCAGAGTATCCCAGTTCATGTTACACAGAGTACCTCACTGACTCTCTTCAAGAGACATCTGGACAGCTGCATGTGGACAGGGGCACAGACTAGACAGAGGCATAGTCACATTATTCAATTATGTAAGGTGGTCATAATGTGTCACTACTAAGTCAGAGGCACAATATTTCGTATCTATGCAGTACACATATTACCACTATGAGGGGTGGCAATAGCAATATTCATCAAGGACACCCTCACCTCATGGTTGGTGGCAACACACGATGCACTGGACACCATCCGGGTGCAATTAACCATAGGCAAGACTGCTCTGCAGTTTGTAGCATGTTACAGGCCATCCTCTGAAACTCAGGTACCTCACAAAGCTTTCATGAAAACAGTGGCGGGGATACATGTACCTGCAAACACCATCACACTGGGTGATCCCAAATATCCAAATATAGACTGGGATCAGTACTCCAGCCCCAACACTCTAGCCCACAGGTTCCTAGAGTTCATACACTCACATGCCATGGAACAACTAGTCACCATCCCCACAAGAGGAGACAACATAGTAGATCTCATCATCACAAACATGGGGTCACAATGTTCAACACCAGAGGTATACCCATCATTGGTGAGATCAGATCATAACCTACTCTCAGTGGAAGTCCACATCCCACCCCCACCCCAGATAGAAAAGACCACAGTGCAGAACTTCTCAGAAGCTGACTACACACTTCTAATGACTGGTGTGGTCTCTTTCAAAGCCCCCAAGCCAGCAGACACCATTACCCAAGCCACTGTATCACTTACAACTGCCTTCAACCAGCACCTTCAGGACTGCATGGATCAGGCAATCCCAAACAAAACACAGACTCGTTGTACCAGAGGCAAGCATCCAGTGTGGTGGACCTCAGCCATAAACAAGCTCTACAACACAAGGAAGGAGGTACTACAAGATGGAACGATATCCGTGGAAGGGTAGACACCCCTGCTCAATATAGGTGAAACACTGAGTTCCCCCATGAAATCATCCAAGGCGAATATTGGGAGTAAACCCACTAAGGACTCACGGGACAACCATGAGGCCTTTTATACATACGTTACACACCTGGGAGGAAACTCCCAGATATGCTCAGAATAGGCTCAGAATGCTGTAAATATCACTGAACCTACAGACATTGCCAACATACTGGCTGACAGGTTCAGTGCAGATTTCCCCCACCCTCCACCACAACTGGAGAGATATGTATGAAAGAGGATTGTAGCCCCCCAAACATCTCAAATGCTCAGGTGGGAACTGCTCTATCCAAGGGAAAGAACGATGCATCCATGGGACCAGATGGTGTCCCTGGTTTTGTGCTCCATGAACTCACTCAAGAATTAAACCCGCAGTCAGGGCAGCTGTTTGATCTTAGCCTCAACTCAGGATATGTTCCCAAGGAGTGGCATATGTCAATGGTGGACCCACTTCACATGGGGGTGCCTCCACCGACCACGGAAACTACCATCCCATCAGCTTTACAAGCAGGGTCTGCTAAGCTATGGAGAAGATCATAATGGAAGTCATAGATGAGGACATAGGGGACTTGCGGACATTAGATCCAACCCAGTTAGGCTTTGTCGAGGGCAGATCATGCCTTTTAAACTTGGTTGACTGTTTCATAACAGACACCAAGGCCATTGACAAGGGCAAGGCACTCCACACAGCCTACCTTGACCTGGCAAAGGCTTTCAACACAATACCCCACTCGGGTATCATTGAAAACATCACCAGCTTAAATGTGAACCCATACATCACAAGATGGGTTGCAAACTGGCTACGTGACAGAACAGACAGGTTCAGACTTGCTGGTGCCATGTCACACTCCACAACTGTCACAAGTGGTGTCCCACAGGGCTCAGTCCTGGGCCCACTATTGCTCAGCATCTACTTTTCAGAAGTACAAGCAAACACAGCAGGATTATGGCTGACAAAGTTTGAAGATGACTGCAAACTGGGAACCATAGTTGGACATCCATCTGACACAGACATCCTTCAGAAGGGTGTCATAGACACGGATAACTGGTGCCAGAGCCATGGCCTTACATTAAACACTAAACAATGCATAGCCATACCCTTTGGGAAGAACAAGGTTACCACTAGTTCCCATGTAGGTGGCAATCCTCTAAGCACACAGGAGGTTATCAGGGATCTGGGCACCCAGGTTGACAGTAACCTTTTGTTTGACACTCACGTTGCCAGGGTAGTTAGGTAGAACTTCTACATTGTCCACCTCATCATGCAGGGATTCACATCTAGATCCAGGGAGGTCATTGTTCCCCTGTACTCTTCACTCATCGGACCATTGATTGAGTGCAATGCCCCATTCAGCATGTATATGACCCAACACCTATGGCAATTGGATGGGCCCACAAATTCCTCGACAGGAGGAGAAAGGGTCTCAAACATATTTCTTATGCTGCCCGACTGAAGGAATTCCAGCTTGATTCCGTGACTTACCGTCTGCTCAGAGGTGACCTGTGCCTGACATCCAAGGCCATGTCCAAACCTGAGTTAATGTACACGCTTCACCTCAAGACCTCTACATCCATCAGAACTACAGTGGCAGGAGATTTAAACCTCAACACAGATATTAATAGGATGTGCTGGAGGGACAGATTCTTCACCCAGAGAGTCCCTATGCTGTGGAACAACATCCTGGTACATGTGAGGCTGAGTACCTCACTGGCTTTGTTCAAGTGAGATCTTAATCAATGGATGGGAGATTGCAGGTATGCCCCAGGGATAACCTCAGTATCACTGCTTGTCAGAGGCACAGCAATATAATGGGCAAATTATCCGTCAGAGTGAAGGCGGCAGACTCCACGGAACTCTGGTCTAGGCTTATAAATGCCCTAGGGCAGATAGCCTAGTATGAACCTGTGAACCTGTGAACATAGGCCTGGGGCAGTTCCTGCTATTAGGACAGTGGTCTGCAGCAAGCTATATAGTAGTAGTCAGTTTTAGCCATTGGTGTTTGACCATGGCTAATCCATGTTGCTTCTTGTTGTGGTAACAACAGGGGTGTGTGGTTATCCATGCCATTTATTGGTAGTCACCCTCATTTTGTATCTTGTTCCATGTTTTTGCACATGTACATCACTGTATGAGGTGTGACCCTGGTAGTGTCAGGGTGCTGATGTGGGCTTTGACCCTGTTTTCTATTACAGCACTGATATGTGCATTCCTATACTGTGTGCATTTACACTGCACACATCTTGCTGTTTATACCTTTGGCATTGGGTAGCATTACATCTAGGTTCCTATCCCTTGTGATAGCTATGAGGTGGGTTTGTGTTTTGTGGTTTATGATTGGTGAGGGTGGATGTTAGTCATGGTCCTCAGGTGTGCATATGATACATGGTGTTACATTACTTAACACATGGCATTCATGCCTCGGGTGGTGCTGCAGGGCTGCCTCTGTCGGATGCACATACTACACTCCCTGTACATTTGGAAGCAGGTTGTGTCATGTTAGGCATCCCTGTTACTGTATGAGTGAGTCAGAGCGGGTATCAGTCCCAGTGTTCCTACTGACCAAGCATATGTGCTATCGTTGCCTCTTTGCCAAGGCCAGGGCATACTGGGCACGCCTCCTTCTGCCTACTGGGACAAGGTCAGGTTGTTCCTCCTCGAGTCACCCCTGCCTGTGGTGGCCTTGGCAATGGTGAGGGGATGTTTGGCCCAGCCCTGTGCTGGTCCTGCTGCAGCTGTTTCTGCAGGATCATATTATGTAGCATAGCACATATCATGATCATTTGGGTACATGTAGTTGGTGTGTACTGCAAAGCTCCACCAGATGTGTCCAGACACCGGAACCGTGACTTGAGCAGCCCAAACACACGCTCTATGATATTACGTGTTTGTGCGTGTGCCTCATTATGGCGTTCCTGTTCGGTGTGTGTGCATTTCTGATGGGTGTCATCAGCCACGGCTCAAGTGCATAACCAGCATCCCCACTAGGTGTCCGTGTGGGAAGTCCCCATTGGCAAATGATTGGTACAGCTCGTCAGATGCCAGATGTGGGAATCGTGGTAGCTCCCAGGGCAGCCAGCACACACATTCATTATTATGCCCTGGGCATCACACACGACCTGGCAGTTGATGGAGGGGTATCCCTTGCGGTTAATGTAGACTATACCCGCTCACCGGCTGGTGCCTTGATGCGTATGCGTGCAGTCTATTGCACCCAGCACCTCAGGGTATCCCGCTATTTGCTGGAAGAGACGCATATTGCTGGCCACAACCTCACGGTCATTAGGGACATATATATGATCACTGACATGTGGTGACATGGCATCCAGGAACTGGTGCAGTACCCTGGAGGCTGATGCCTGTGATATCCCCATCATATCGCCAGTTGGTCTCTGGAAGGTACCTGTTGCTAGTATTCTTAGGCCAACACATACCTTGGTTTCCACTGGGATGGGTTCCCCTCTGTTGGTTCTGTGTGTGAGGTGTGGCCTGCACAGCTCAACAATCTGCTGCAGGAGCTCTCTGTCCACTCTATAGCGCTCTACTATCTCCAGCTCATGTAACCCGTGGTAGGTGACCCTGGGCCTGTATACTCTTCTCCTTCTCCTCACTCTGGGTTGTCTGTCAGCATCTGCATTATCACCACCCTCAGCAATTCGCCTATGTCTGATTATAACAGCTATGGCAGCCCCTAGCATTTCTGCTCTGAGTTCAGCTTTTTTCAGCTTTCAATTCTGATAGCTTAGTTTCTGGCAGTATCTCTTGTGAGAAACAGCCTGCACTGCTCTTTGTTGTGTTTTAAGTGCTGGGTTGGGCTTCTAGTCTGCCTGTGTAATTGCCTGCTTCTAATTGTTTCCACCAATTAACTGTAGTAGTATCTTCTGGCAGTTTCCATGTATTTTAGTTGTTTCCTGTTTCCTCTCTGTTTCCTGAGGGGGAGCAATGTGCACACCAGCTTAAACACGCTCACAGTCACTTAAACGCGCGCACACATCCCTACACAGTGTTACACGCGTGCACACATCCTTACACGGTGTTAGCTAGGCTGATTCATGCTAAAACGCGCGCACACTGCCTTACACATGTGCACGCCCGCGCAAACCGTTGTAAACAGTTTGCAACACGCTCCCACATGTTAAACCTGCCTTACACGCGTGCACACGCGCGCATGCACGTATATCAAGAAACTTTGAGTGTAGGGATAGCTTATGCCCTCATTTTCTTGACTTTCCTAGTGTTCTGTTGGGACACACCTCCCTCCCTGATGTCTGTCTGTCATCTGTTACCTTACATTGCCCTCCAATCTGGTACATTTCTTTCTATCCTTCCCCTCCGTGATGTCACCTACCTCTTACTCTGTTCCTCCCCCTTCTCTAACTCTTACACTACTCAGAAAGTGCTCATTACCTATGTGGCAGTGTGATTCAGTATTGTAACCCTCATTTACATAGGATTGCCTAGTAATGCTTAGTTACATATCTTACACGGAGCTTCCCCCCCTTGACAACCACTAAACGGAGGCCATATTGTTTTTGGTCTGCAAGTCCCTCCATTGACATTTCATGTAATACATAAATCCCACAATTGTGGGCTTATAAGCTTCGGTTTTCAGTTTTAGGTAGCGCACCCCATTTGCGGGTGTGCTGCAGTTAAACACAAAAATCCCGTGAAAAAAAAAAAAGTTATATAACTTATTTTTGCAACACTTTTTCATGCCAATGGCCACATATTTGGCCATTGGCATGCTTACTGTAACAAATGCACCCTTCATTTGGAGCTGACATAGCTCCGTTTTTAATTTTGCAGAAATGTACTCAGTTGTCAGCTGAGTACATTTCTGCAGCTAACACGTCCGTTACACGGACTGGTTTGGGCTTCGTGGATCGCTCACATACCTCATTTGCATATCTTGGAGCTGCAAATGAGGTATTGAGCATTTCCACGCCCACTCCGTGTAAGAGACGTGTTAGCTGTCTCTTACACGGAGATTTGGGGTGTTGCTGAATCAGGAGGCTTACACGGAGGCTTACACTACTCTTAAACTCCGTGTAAGCCTTCCTGAATCTGGCCCATAAACTCTTTGGAATACATGCACAATAATAAGCACACACTGTAAGCACTTTTACACACTTTGAGATACTTCGAATAACTTTAGTTTTGCCATTGATACAATACAAAGCTGTAGTTATGCCAAAACACAGAACTTTGCCAAAAAACATGCAGTAGCCTTGCTTTATTTATACTTAATGTGCCCTTTTTGCCCTTATTATATTTGCTTTACTCCTTTAATCTCTTTTTATGTCCATTGTACTTTTCTTGTGCTCATTATACTCTGAACTTGCCCATTTTGCCTTTAACATGTTCATTTTGCCATTAAACAGGCTCATTTGACTTTTCTGATAATGATTTTGTCAAACACCTTTACTCTAAACATTTCCCTTGGTTCATAAATCTTTTGTGCTTCCTGCTTGTTTAATAATGCATTTTGTGCCCTTGTAATGCCCCGTTCAGTTATTTTTATGAAATAAGTAGTTTGTGTATATTCTCATCATCTTTGCTGCTTTTCTGGCTCTTTTTCATGCTTGTTTCTCTTATTTATTTATTTATTTATAAATAAGTATAAGTGCTGTTTAAGTGTTTTTACAAGTTCTGTTTAAGTGATTGACTATCTCTAGTTCATTACTAGGCTTAATATCTGCTGTTTAAGTGATTGATTACCTGTTACCCTAAGTGTATTAACTGTTGCAGATTGGCACTATACCTGCTGTTTAAGTGTTTGAATTTCATATTATTTTGACTTGGACCATCTCATGCAATGTGTAAACTAATTCTGTAACTGTAATAGTGTCCCGCTACTTTTATACCCCCACCACACTAATCCCACACCACTGCCCCCCACCCCCACTCATATCTCACCCTATTCCTACCTTACACTCACTTCAGGTGTCCCCCCATATTACTCATTTACTCAGCCACTCTCATAGCCCCTATTCTCTTAGCCCCTTGCAACTCACTTGTCTTATGTATTTTTATTTTTGTTTTACAGGTTATTTAACGCTACCTGTGCTTCCCTGAATCTACTCTTAGCCCAAACACTCTGGAATGCCACCTCCTGCCAAACATCTGTGGACTGTGTCCTCTCTTAGCTGACAAAGTATGTACTACTCACCTGGAACATATATATGCTGCCTGTAATCTCAGGGCTACCCCTGTGTTGGCTGTAGCTCACCTGCTGACCACCCCCACTCCACTACCCCATTCTCCTACTCTAACCTGCTAATCCCTCAGTCTTCCTACTCCCCCAATCAGCCCTACTCCTCTCCACTGTTAAAGCATACCCACACAATCCAAATTACTCTTCCCTATACCCATTCCTCCTTCTATCTGCTCATGTCCTCTCCACCACAGCAAGAGTTCCTAAGCTCCCCCTTATTCCTTGACCTACCTTGCCCTTCATTAAGCTTCTATACTTGTGCTTTGCTTCTAACCCCCTGCTATTCTAATCTCTGGCCCACTACCTCTGCTATAGCTAGAACCCTACACTCTCTCTTCTCTCCCTTTCTCCTCTTTCACTGATTGTTTTTTACTGGATCCTTCCTTACCGGTGCAGCCCCGCTCCGTTCGCCCTCTCTACGCTCAGGCTCAATTCGCTCCTCTACCCTACCCCCATTCCCACCCACCTCCCAGTACAGTTTCCTTTATACTTAACCATCCCTCCCCTTCCTGCCAAGCCATCCACTACAATTCCACTTTCTGCTTATCTCCACTCCCACATCCTTTCCTAACTTCCTCTCTCCACACCCAATCCAAACTACTCATCATGCTGCATCTACTTATATCTGCAACACTACTCACTCTACTCTCTATCTCTACCTCCTATCACTACCACCTCACATATCCAGTCCTCTGTTCTCCAACATCTCATTCATTCTACAGCTTTCCTACTTCTTCTTGCTTTACCATCTCTCCAAACCTATTTAACACCTCTACCTCAACTCTATATAAAAGACACATACTACAAGTTCTCAAACCATCTAACAAGACTAAATCTAAACCACCCAAATACTATCAACCTTTCACATTAATTGTTCTTCTCACTAAAGACCTACTCTCCTCTGGGGACATCCACCCCAATCCAGGCCCCTCTACACCTCCCCTCTCCCCATCCCCCCATCTACCTTATCTACATTCTCCTCAGAATTCTCTTCCAAAAACTTACCAAACACACAACCCCTGTCTCATAACTCACCTCAGTGTAAACACCTAACCTTTTATTCACTGAATATTCAAAGCCTAGCTAATAAAACTACTGATCTACACTTGTGGATTGCTTACAAAACCCCTCACATCCTATCCCTATCTGAAACATGGCTCAAGCCACATATCTGTAATAGTGAAATTCTCCCTCCTGGCTACAACATCTACCGCTCTGATAGACCTTCAAAGAAAGGTGGTGGTGTAGCCATCCTCTACTCTAACACCCTCAACCTTTCACCTTACCCAACTTCTATTCCCAGCTTCCACCCTGCTGAACTTCTCATTCTAAACATTCATCTGAATCCCCACAAAAAACTGGCTATAGCTTCCATCTATATTCCTCCTGGTAACAATATACCCATTCTAGAAAACATCTTATCCTGGTTTACTCTCAACATACCTTATGAAACACTCATTCTTGGTGATGTCAATATAGACTGGTCAAAAATATCGACTAACTCTCCCTTACATAGTATTCACCTTCATGGTTTCCACCAACTCATTTCTACCCCCATTCGCTTCCACAAAACCTCAGCCTCCAGCTCCATAATAGACTGGATTCTTACCAACACCCCCCATCTCTACCACCAGCCCACAGCCTTATCAGACTCCCTTAGTGACCATCTCCCTACCTCCATCCTAAGATGCAACTCCCACACTCTTAAACCTCAACTTTTCAAAGACTTTAGAAAACTATCTACATTTAATTCTTCACAGTTTAACTCGATTCTACAAAACATGGACTGGTCCATCCTTAGACAACTCCCTCTAAATGATTCTGTTAACACTTTTAACAGCATTTTCCTGAATACTCTGGACTCTCTAGCCCCCTCCAGGAAGATTAGAGTGAAATCCAATCATGCTCCCTGGCTTTCAAAAGAAACTAAGTCCATCATGAAACAAAGAGACAATGTCTGGGAAGCCTGGACCAAATCTAAACAAACACCTCTTCTTCTCAAATACAAACAACTATGCAATCTTGCTAAAAAACAGGCAATAATAGACAAGAAGTCATTATATAGCTCAGGCCAGAATAAATATAATTAAAATCCTCGCAAATTTTGGACAACACTCAACAGCATCCTTTACCCAGGTAGTCCCTCTAACCCCTCACCCTACCCAAACACAACCCCTGAGGAAACAGCTACCCTGCTTAATTCACATTTTATCTTCTCTATCCAAAATCTCCTACCCTCTCAACTACCTCTTCCACTTTACCTGACCGCACACCCACCCCCAACATTACTTCTTTTTCCTTTAAGCCTGTTCCCATTTCCTACATCAAATCTCTACTGCTCAAACTCAAACCCTGCTCCTCCTCTACTGACAAATTACCTCCTACCTTCCTCAAACTCGCAGCTGACTCTATCGCCTACCCAGTGACAATATTAATAAATATATCTATGCAAGAATCTACTGTTCCTACCCTTTGGAAATCTTTCTACACTATCCCTCTCCATAAAGGAGGTAACTCCACTGACTCTTCAAACTATCGACCTATTGCCATTCTGTCCCCACTATCTAAGATACTAGAAAAATGTATCCACACTCAGTTTCTCCATCACCTTCTCAATCAAAACTTACTCACCCCTACTCAACATGACTTTTGCCCCTCTCACAGCACAACTACTGCTCTACTCTCCTTCACTCACACCACTGCAGAATCTTTGGACAACAATAAACTTACTTCCTATCTCTTTCTTGACCTCTCCAAAGCTTTTGATACAGTGTCTCATCCATTACTTCAATCTAAACTTGCTAACCTTCACCTTTCCACCTCCACCCTCAGCTGGTTCGCTAGCTATCTGTCTGGACGCAAACAATCAGTCAAATGGCTGTCTTCCCCTTCTCCTTTCTTGCCTATCTCTACTGGTGTTCCACAATGTTCTATCTTGGGTCCCCTCTTATTCAACATCTTCACCAATGATCTTTTCACCTCATGCTATCAGTCTTCTCTCATACAATATGCAGACGACTCCACAATACTTTTTACATCCAACAACATCTCTGACCGACACTCCCTAACCCAAACAGCTCTACTTTCCACTGAACAATGGCTGTCAGAAAACTTACTGATCCTCAATCCCACAAAAACCAAACTCTTACTCTTTCTGCCCCACTTTCTTACTCATCATAAATCCTCCTTTGTCATTAAGTCATGTAATAACACAGATATCCTTCCTGCCACCCACACCAAACTCCTAGGAGTCATCATCGATGATGAGCTAAAATTCAATCAACACATACAGCAATGCATAGAGAAAACACATCAGAAACTAGATCTGTTATACCAAAACAAAAAATATCTCAGTCTCAAGGCTGGACTCACCCTAGGACAAGCACTTCTCCTCCCCTCTCTCCTCTATGCCACTCCCAGTTCTCACAAATATCCAAAAAACTACTCTGAACAAACTCCAACAATCCTACCACAAAATAGCCAGATTCATCACTAACTCCCCAAACAACACACACCACTGTATTGCTTTAAAGTCTCTACAATGGCTAGAACTCCCACAACTACTACAGCTCTACCAATTTCACATGCTGCACTCTATGCTCTTTAAACCATCCTACTGTCCATCTTTATCTCTCCTTGTCTCTGTGTACACCCCATCTAGACCCCTCTACACCTCTAATCAACAACTGCTTGATATTTACCACCCAAATAAGTCAGTAGGTAAGCTACTCTACAAACACTCTGTGGCCCAAGCTTGGAACAAACTTCCCCTTGACATACGCTCAATCTCTCACACCCCACTATTTAAAAAGAAACTTAAGACACATTTACTCAATTCCAGAATCTGCCCCTGCTATGACTCTACATAGTTCTCTCCTCCCCCACATTGGAATCACTCTCAGTTGATCCTTGTCACACTCTGCCCCACTAGTACAGTTACTTAGTATCTTGAGAGAAAAAAATGTTTTTGCTGTCATTTAACTGTTGTTAGTGTTGTTTTTCTATTGTTTATTACTGTAATGCTAGTTTTATTTCTATTCTGTTTGCTGTGCTTGTCTACTACTGTAATGTTTTATTGTACTATCTGGAGCTTTTCTCCTCGGGTCTCCACTGAAAATGGCACAAAATCCCAGTTGGACTAACCCAGTTAACAAATGTCAATAAATAAATAAATACAGTTTTATTTCATAATTTTGGCACCATTTATTTATTTGAGACAAACCATTCTGCAGTATCACATATCTCAAATCAGAGAAAGAGGAATGGGCACTGAAGTTGCAAGAAGATTTTCCTGATTTGGATGGGCTGTAAGATGCGATTACAGAAAGCTGCATGCTGTATAGTACTCTCTTGCTCTAAAGAGTTCAGTGTAATTAAAGCACTTGATGGAAGCTGAAGTACCTCTACAAGATTTCTGTTATCTATCCACCTGCCACACATTACATTTGTCACAGCTGAGAACTATATCTGTGGAAGTGATGGAACTAGGCATATATAATTTTCAAGTACTTAAGTAATTGGAAATACAGTACAGTTTCAGTGGAAATGTGCTTAATCTGCAACTATAAGGATTTCTCTTGCTGTATAAAACATAGCAGAAAAACTGGAAGTTTTGAATCCAGAAATTCAATGTGCTCCACCTTGCAAGTGGAATATCTGAGACATCCAAAAGTACATCAGATACTATATTATCTCTAAAATTCCAATCCAATGGCCTTTCAATACATGCAATCTTCATGAAAAGGAAGAACAAAGAGCTTACATTTGTATACCTACCAAACATTGTCTTGTGGTTTTATAATTTCAATATCGTTATGCTGAACTACTTATTCACTGAATACAATTGCTTTTATCATATGATAGATCCTATATAATGTCTGGTCAAACTTAAATTAATAGTTACTTGTTAATATTTCATCATATCTTGTAATTTATAAAGAAGCCCAATAGCAGTCAGATATATAACCAGTGCAGTCAGATATAACATCCCACACTTGTTTTAACAAAAACAGCAACACTGGCTCAACTCTTGAAAAGATCCTTATTTCTTACCCAAATCTTTACTTCCTCACCAGGAATCTGGATCATTGTTTCAAACACAAACCTTTACAACTCACCAGGAATCTGGATCATTGTTTCAAACAAAAACCTTTACTCCTGACTGGGAATATGGATCCTTTTTTCAACCCAAACCTTTATTCCTCGGGTTCCTATCAGTTTGTCAAAACTTCAGCAGTTCGAACACCATATGTTCGAAATGTGAAGTTCGAAAACTGATTATTGCAAAGCCACAGAATACCAAATTCTTTCCCAGGGAAAGAATTCGGTGGGCCGTTTCTGTGGCTTCGCGATTTTCAGCACTGTGGTGGGAAGTTACGGGTCGGGTTCAGGTAAGTGTGTGATTGTGTGGACGTTAGGGTTAGGTGAGTTAGGGTTAGGGCATGGGTGAGGTGGGTGTGTGACAGTGACAGACTTTAGGATTAGGGCGGGATAGGTGAGTCAGGGTTAGGGCACGGGTCAGGTGAGTGTGCTACAGTGACGGACCTTAGGGTTAGGTTTTGGGCTAAGGTAAGTGGATAGATAATAGTGTATGTACAGTTTAGTGTAGGGTTAGATATAGGATTTTAAGTGTATGCATGCGGATTGCTGTTTTTTTGGTGTGCTTGTGTTGTGTGTGTGTCTCTTAGAACAGCAATTTTTTTCCCTGGGAAAATAGCTGTTCTAAGCCTTTGATGGTTTTGCACTTCAAGGTTAGAAGTTCGGACATATGGTGTTCGAACTTCTGCTATTTTAACAAAGTGATATAGACCCTATTCCTCACCAGGAATCCTCCCTGATTCCCTTAATGACCATCATCCCATTTATATCCAAAGACTAGCAACCCACTATATAAAACAATATCTATACAAAGAATCCTGAAAACTCACCAGATTTAACACTGATGTCTTTACTGATATTCTCAAATCCCTTAACTGGTCCTCTGTCTACATTTACTTCTAACCAACTGAATGCCACTAAACAAAAGACAGTAGACACTGGAGTTAAAATAAGTAAAAACAACATAAACCAGTAAACTGAAATGTTAATAAATTAATAAAACTAGGTTAAGTGATTTCATTTTTAACAAACATAGACTTCATCAGAACCTAGAATTACTAGTTTATGTTATTTTTACTTATTTGAACTTTGTTGCTTATGGCCTTTATTTAGTGGTCTTCAGGTTGGTTATTTGTTTGCAGTTTTCACCAGGATTTCCAGCTTGATACCGTGGTATTACATTTGGTTTGTGTCTACACCTTACCATTAGATGATGGCATTCTTAAATGTAACACTTTTTCTTAGACACTCTAAGAAGTAGAACAGTCAGTACACATCAGACCCCATGACTATCCCATTCCAGTAATGGAAAAAGAGATAAATAATTGACAGAATGGCAAAAATGCAACCCCCTGCTCACAAAGACATAAACATCTCCAAAATCTCACAAAAATGGATGAACATTAATAGGGAATGATATTACCTACATTCACAAATTTAAAAAAAACAACCCCAAAACGTTCTGGTCCTCAGTAAATAAAATAATATACCCTGGAGCACTTAATGGTCCATCTCCTGCCCAGACATGTCTCCAATAGAAACTGCTGCTAAATTTAATTCCCATTTCATAGACACCATAGCTAGCCTCACTCTGAATCTATCATCAGCACACTCCTGCCCTATACAAACTTCTAATTAAAACTATATCCCTTTGCCCTTACAACCTGTTTCTACCACTTACATAAAACATTTATTAAGCAAATGCAGTCCCTGCTGTTCATCTGCTGATAATCACCCATCCAAATACTTGAAGCTAGCCTTCACCTCTATTGCATATACAATCTCTATCATAATCAACCAATCTGTAAAATGATCATACTTCTTTTCTATGGAAATAAATCATATGTAACAACACAGAAATAACGAATTTTAGACATACTGCTATTCTGTCCCCTCTCTCAAAAATATTATAAAGATGTATTCCCAAAACATTCTCCAGTATCTGCTTGAAGAGAACTTACTAACCCATGCTCAACATGTTTTCCAACCAGCTCATAGCACAACTGCCCTAATACCCTTCCTAGACACCATCATCAAGACTGGAAACAACAAGAAGTTAGTCTCTTCCCTCTTTCTTGTCCTCTTCAAAGCTCACTCCAAATTACTAACAAAAAAATGTCTGCATTAGGTCTCTCTGTCTCTACTTTAAGCTGGTTTACTAGTTACCTGTCTAACAGTTATCAGTCAGTTAAATGGCTCTATGCTTTCTCCCCCTTTCTTCCAGTTAATACAGGAATTCCACAAGGCTCTATCCCTGGTCCTCTTCTTTTTAACATATTAATTAACAGCCTTCACACACCCTGCCAACAAGCTTCTTGCATACAATATGCAGATAATGCAACTCTCATATGCATATCAGACAATCTTCCCTATCTACAAACCATCATGCAAAACACTTTCAACTCAATTGAAAACTAGCTAACTGAAAACCAAATCCACCTAAATCCAAAAAACAACAAGCTGCTCTTACTTATACCTAAATCCATAACACTTAACAAAGATAACTTCAAAATATTATCACTAAACAGCACCATCATAAAAGTCATTTTCTATACCAAGTTGCTAGGAGTTATAATTCACAATCAAGGAAAATTTGATCTGAATTTCAAAATTCCATAACAAAACAAACTGGAAAAATTATTATGCTCAATAGAGCAAAATAATTTCTCACCATCTCATCTAGAGCTACACTTACTACTGCATATCTCCTTCCTTGCTTTGTCCTACACCCATTCTTATCAACTTACAGATGTCCCTCAGATCGAAACTTGAAGTTTGCTACAATAAAGTGGTCAGGTTTGCAGCTAATCGACCTTATAATTCCCCTGTCTACACTATACTTTAATCTCTGAACTGGCTTGAACTATTCTTATACCTCAAATGTACCCATTTTTTTCAGGCCCATAAAATGATATATAAACCTTCAACTTGTCTATCTATCAACTCTGTTCTTTAACACTTCCTAACAAACCACCCCTTCATTCCTCTAAAAAACAACCCCTTGTAGTTTATAAATCCCAAAAACCTGTCATGCATTCCCTATACTCAAGCTCGGTTGCCAAAGATACCAATCACTCACTTTTCAAACATTCCTTAAAAATAATCTCCTCAAAATCTTGGCTCTGTACCTGCATCACACCTAGCTAAAGCAATCTTCCTTTCTCTCCATACCTTTCTTTTCTCAAACTGTATACCACTTATTCCCACTGTCCTCTCCTTCCTCTATAAGATTAACTGCTTCTCCCTCCCATTCAATTTTTCTTCTATCTAAAGTAATGTTGGTATAAATCACTTTAGTAAATGTAGCTATAGCTTTCTTTATATAAATAAGCATGTTTCTCAAATTATCTTACTGTATAAACAGAATCTAGAAACCTATGACTGTTGTTGTACAGCTGCTCTCACTTTGTTAATGTATGGGGTATTACATTTAATGGACCTTTTCTCACCAGGACTGTGCTTCAGTCTAGAGAAAAAGGCATATTTTTTTCCAAAACAGAATGTAGAAAAAACAAGCAAGCTGCGGGTGAAAAGGAAGAAATCAAAACCGAAGGTGGAAGAATTGAAGAACATTACTCTAAGAAAACAGAGGAGAAAGATAGATGTTTATTTATTCATTTAATTTACATTTGGTTACTGGGAAAGTACGACTGGACATAAATGAGTCCTTTTTCAGCGGAGGCCCAGGGAGAAATGCTCCACATATAACAAGAAAACACTATAATTACACATGAACAACTGTATACATAAGGAGTGATTGGTAAAATACAATTTCACAAGTACAGTAAGACATTTAACGTCTATGTATTGAATACAGATTTAGTTAACAAGTCATTTAACAGAATTGCTTGAATGACAGTATGAGAAATTATACAAACATAGAATGTGGCATAAACAATAACTCTTAAGCAAGAAAAAAGGTAGTAGAGAAGCATACCTCAGTTATTTGATAAAAGAGGTAGGCATGGGTAAAGGGATGAAGAGAGAGGTGTTAGTAGTGATATAAGTCAGTAAAGGAAGACATATAGGGATAGCGTACGGAAGTGGAATTACTGAAGGAGGGTCAGAGGAGGAGGAAGTAGAGTAACCATGGAGGATCATTGTTAGATGGTAGAGGGGGAACTAGCCAGGAGAGTCACAGGCTCAGGCAGTGGATGCACAAAGTCAACTGGATGAGAACTATATGCTTGCAAATTTAATAAGCAATAAAAACAGTGGGATTAATAAGACTAAAGGTGATGAAGATCATTCCTTTGTAACAGCTAACAGAGCAGATATTACTGAATTAGAAGTGGAAGATTCTTCAGATCTGGTCAGAAAAAGGATTCTTGCAAATGGAGATTCACTTATTAGAGGAACAGATACTTGCATTTGCAGAGAAAATAATGAACATCAAATAGTGTTATGCTTGACAGGAGAAAAACTAGAGGATGAAAAAAATGAGGTAGGCTTTAGAATGCCTTAATGTAAGGAAGTACTGATCTGTTTTTATACATGTCAGTACAAATGATCTCATCCGCAAGGACTCTCTGATTGTTAGTAGGGAATTTACAGCCTTCTTAAACAACATAGCTTGTACAGGTGTTAAGACATATTTTTCACAAATCACATATAGAAAGGATAATCATGTCACTGTGAATGAAAAGATTTTTAGGTAAACACCTACTTGAAAAAATGTCCTGTTTTTAAAAAAAAATGGAAATGTGTAGAGCATCCAAGCTTAATTTTGGACACACGTGTTCAGACAGGATGGCATGCACTTGTCAAGATCAGGAAAGAGAATTTTTGCTGCAGATAATTTACAATATTTGACAAACACAAGGCAGGATTTTTTTGTCAGGTAGAAAATTTAACAGTTCACAGATAACAATATCTGATGCATCTCTGATGGTTGTTAATGCTAGGAGCATTAATAATAATTTTATTTATTGGAAAATGTGCTACTTTCCCACAAGATTGATGTTGTTATTGTTAGTGAGATGTGGTTAAAAACAATGACTGAAAACCAGTTCTGTCAGGCTATAAATGTTTTTACTGTAACAGACATTCTAATGAAAAATCAGGCGGAGGTGTTATGATAGACATTAAGGATAGTTATGAGACCTGTGATTATTAAATGTCCAGTGATAACACCAATACTATAGTAGTAGTCTGTGTAACTATGAAATAAAGACAACCCTGGAACATATAACAATTGTTAGAGTGTACAGACCACCAAAGTCAAGTGCTGATGACCTGCAGGAATTCATACATTTATAGGTTCATAGGTTCATACTAAGCTATCTGCCCTAGGGCATTTATAAGCCTAGCCAGCGTGTGTTTGGCTTTCGCCACCCATTTTAAATTAATTTTGCTATGCCCTTTTTCGAGGTTAGTATACTGTGCCTCTGTCTAACAGTGACACAGAAGTGATACCCGGGGTAAACCTACGATCTCCCATCCACTCATCAAGATTCCTCTTGAAGAGAGTCAATGAGGGACTCTGCCTAACCTGGACTGGGATTTTATTCCAGAGTGAAGGGAGCCTCTGGGTTATGAATCCGTCCCTCCAGCATGTCCTATTTATTTCAGTGCTGAGGTTCAAGTCTCTCGAGCGTGTAGCTCGACGGGATTTGGATTTTCTGAGGTGCAGCATGTCCATTAATTCCGGGTTGGACATGGCTTTATACGTCAGGCACAGATCGCCTCTGAGCAGGCGGTATGCCACTGAGTAGAGCTGAAGTTTCTTTAACCGGGCAGCATATGGCATTTGTTTGAGCCCTTTGATCACCTGAAATATGATGTTCTATAACAATATAATAACAGCTATGAATAAAAATTTGTGCTGTGATATAATTTATATAGATTTAACTTCAGGGTATGACAGTCATACACAAAACACTAATCAATAAATTAGACCAACTAGGTATTTATGTACTCTTGATAATATGAATAGCTGCATGGCTTAGAAATATGAAATGGCAAGTATCATACAGCAACTGGACAGATGAAATTCTTGGTTACAGTCCCATAGGGCTTTGTCCTAGGCCCATCCTTGTTTAGATTGCATCTTTCAGATCTATCTTTTTCACATGAGGTGTTCTACAGTCTGTATGCAGATGACCTGAAATGGGGTAAACTGATTACATGTGTTTCAGATTGGGCATGTCTATAACAAAACTTCCCTAAATTGACAACGTTGGCACTGGAGAATAATATGCTGATAAATACATCAAAAACCAAGCATCTGAGATTTGGGAGACATAATTTGAAAGGTAAATATTTAATTCAGCACCCAGTGATTGAAACTGAAGACTCATTTAAGGACCTGGGTATAAGGGTAGATCCAGTTTTGAGTTTTTCTAATCATGTCAACCAGTTGGTTAATGATAGCTATAGAACATTGTAGTGCCTACCTTTCATAAAACTAAACAAGAAGAAGGAAAAAGGAAAAAAAGGTGCCAGTTTACTTTAGTATCCCTTTAACATGCAAAATAACTGAAAATGCTTTGCTATATAACATGCGGTATATGTCATGCTTTATAAAATTACTGGTAAGAACAAAATTGTTTTACTTGCAGCTACTTTTTCCCTATCTCCTCCCCCTCCTTAATATTCTTTTAAATATTAATGATATGAAGTAGGGTATATTTTGGAGTCTCCTACAAGTTTAACAAAGTCAAGAAGTCCAATATTTCCCATTTGTCTTGTTCAGCCACATTTCACAAATCTGATTGATGGTTTGTAATCCTACATGTATTCATTAATTTCTGAGCTGCTCGTGTTCCTCCTGTTGATCTCTATCTCCCAGCTCCAGTCTTTAGTTCATTGTCAGTGTACTCCTGGTTCTTCTAATCAACTCCTGCATTTTTTCTCTGTCTCTCTACTATTTTCTTTTGGAACATTGTAAAATGGTTCACTGACAAAGTTTCTCTATGATCTTTATTATTAGATGAATAAGAAGCAGAGTCCCCTTTTATTTGATAGCTCACTTTTTGTCAGACAAACTTTTGTAATTCCTCCTTAGCATGTCCTGCATCAAAAAATAACTTTGATCCTCCAGGAAAAAAATATTCTGAAAATAGCTTGATATAGCAGCTTGAATCTCACACCTGCCTCTCAACATTCCCTGATTTCTGGAATAAATTTATTCTTCATCTTCATCTCCCTGGTGTACAGTGAGTAATTATTTTCCACAAGCACTCTACAGTCTCCAACTTTTAATACTTTGTCTGCGGCAGTTTTATCAGAATAAAGAAGTTATGTCTTACCATAACATTCCATCTGTGTTGTCAGTCTTCACTAATCCTTGAGTGTGGGCTCAGTTTCGGGCCTCGGAACTGACTCGGCCATTTATTTCAGCTCACACCTTCCAAAACTCTCGAACTAGGCTCTACGTATAATGCTCCTCTGTAAATTACCTCAGATCGAGTTTGCCCATAATAGAGAAAGACAGACCAAAGCCATAAATAAGAGACCAAATCTGATTCCGTATTATGAAGCCAGTGTTTTGGAATATTCGGTCCAGTAAGAGTCTTAGATAGGGGGAAGGGGGGAGGTGTCAAGGATTAGTGAGGATCGACAACACAGATGGAACGTTATGGTAAGATATAACTTCTTTGTCTGATGTCATCAATCTTCACGTAATCTTTGACTGTGGGACAGTGTCCCTAGCTAACTGGGAGGTCTCATGGAAGAATATTCTAGAGCACCATTGAACTTAAAATGCATGTCCCCTAGAGACCTGGTCCAATTTGTAATGAGTAATAAAAGTATGAGAAGGTGCCCATGTAGCTGCTGCACAAATGTCCTCTAAAGAACTCTGGCATGAAAAACTGTAGAAGCAGCTACATCTGTCAAGTGATCTTTCACAGGACATGGCAGTTGAAGTCCCTTTGAATGATAAATAAAGGTGATACAGTCCCTAAGCCATTTAGCTAAAGTAACCTTAGAAACTGGGTTACCTAGGAAAGTGATGAAAAAGCAACAAACAAATGGTCTGATTTCCTGAAATCTTTTGTTCTGTGAAGGTAAAAACATAATTGTGTGTGGATGTCTAATAACTGCAGACAGTACTCTCCCTTATTGGAGAAATTAGGGAAAAAGACTGGTAGGTGTAAAGTCTGATTGATATTAGATTGTGAAACAATCTTCAGCAAAAAGTTAAGATTAGTCCTGAGTGAAACCCTGTCCTTATGAAATATTAAATAGGGGGGCTTGCAGGACAAAGCTTGAATTTCTGATACCCTTCTGGCTGAAATGATCGCTATTAAAACACAGTTTTCCAGGTCAAAATTTTTAATTCACAAGTAGCCAATGGTTCAAAAGGGGATAAGGTGAGACACTGTAGGACTAAAGATGAATCCCATGGAGCACTGGGTTCCTTAAAGGGTGGTCTTAGAATAAGGGTTCCTTTCAAAAAGGCCTTACACAGTTTATGTTACATCAGAGAAGACCCATCAAAACCAATACGAAAGTTGGATATCACAGCTAGATGTACTCTAATGGTGGAAGCTGAAGAGCCAGACTGATAAAGACATGTCAAAAATTCTCAAACTTTATCCACAGGAGCTGCATAAGGGGCAATATTAATGTCAAGAGCTCATCTGCCAAATTCGTCCCATTTACTATGGTATAGTTTTCTAGTTGAAGGTTTGTGAAGAACTAAAATGATTTGTCAGACCAGTAATGTAAGAGAAGAAAGCCTGGCAATCATGGAAATTGGAGAAGCCATGCAATGAGCTTGAGATGCTGGAGATTCAGATGAACCATTCCTGCTAGGTGAGATAGCAGATCTGGAACTTGGTCCAGAATCCAAGGTTTCTGAAGTAGGTTCATAGGTTCATAGGTTAGTACTAGGCTAACTGCCCTTGCGAGCCATTTTAAGCCTAGCCAATTATCCCTTGTGAGACTCAAACCCTGCACCTTGTGTTTGTAAGGCAAACACCTTAACCATTAGGCCACCCTCCCAACCCGTAGATGAGGCCAAATGAAGGGAAACCATACCTGTCAAGGCCAAAATGGGTCTATGAGGATTATTGCATTCTTTGACCTCTTGGCTTTCTTTAGAAACTGACTTATCAGGGAGTCAGAGGAAAGGCATACAGAAGACTGGGGGGGCAGTCATTGAGAAGAGTGTCTCTGGGTGACTCCCCCTGAGGGGGGATTAGGGCAAAGTAACTGCTGCACTTATTGGTTGGGGGGATGCAAGCAGGTCACAGAAAGTTTGGGCCCAGTGCCAGAAAATCTTTTCCACCACTGTCAGATTGAGAGACCACTCATGAGGCATCAGGATAGTTCTGCTTAACTTGTCCACTATCACAGTGGAGCTCCCGGAATGTGCATTGCTGTTAGAAAGCAGTTGGAAGAAATCATCCATTGCCATAACTCTGAGGGCTTCTCAACAAAGGGGATAAGATTTGATTCCCCCTTGTTTGTTGATATACCAGACTACAGACATATTGTCCGTCTGAATTGCCACTGTTCCTAAGAGGAGGGCATCATGAAATGCTAGCAAAATTAACACCACTGCCCTCATCTCCAGAACATTGATGTGCAAATTGGCCTCCATTTTGGGACCACATACCTTGGACTGTCCTTCCCAGATAATGTCCCCCACCCTATCTGGGAAGCATCTGTGGTCACTATGGCTTGGGGCTGCGAGAGGAAGAATGGGCAGCCTGAAAGGATCTCATTGGAATGGAGCTACCAAGACATGGCTTGTTTGCAACAATTGGTGATCAAGATGTGATAGGACATCGGTTGATTCAGCAATGACCATTGGGAGGCTAGAAGCCATTGAAGAATCCACATGTGACATCTTGCTAGGGGAACTAAGGTAATAGAGGGCACCATCGACCCTAGCACCTGCAGAATGAGCCACGCTGGAACACTTCTGTTCTGAATATTGTGGTTTACTTGAGATCAGATTTTCTGGAATATTTCTAATGGGAGTGATGCTGTTCCCATGACCATGTTTAAAAGGGCTCCGATAAATTCCAGCTATTGAGAGGGTTCCAGATGTGACTTTTTGTAATTTACTGTGATGCCTAGGTTGTGCAAAGATGAAGGGTGAAATCTCTTGCTCTTACGAGTTGATGCCTGGTGGTAGTGGTAAGGAGTCAGCCATCGAGGTACGGGAAAAACTCAAAACCCTAGCAGTTGGAGATGAGCTGTTACTACTGCCATGCATTTGGTAAAATGCCTGGGGGCTGTGGCGAGACCAAAGAGCAGTGCTCTGAAGTGATAGTGACTGGCTCCCAGCCAGAAGTGCAGGAATCTTCCGGAGCTTTTGTCCATTTTTATGTGATAATACGCATCTTGAAGATCTATTGAGCACATCCAATCATCATCTTTTTCCAAGAACGGAAGTACTGACTGTACCAAGACCATCAAGAACTTGGTTTGTTGAAAAGACTTGTTGAACTGACTGAGATCCAAGATGGGTCTAAAGTCCCCAGTCTTTTTGGGCATTAAAAAAATCTTGAGTAACATCCAGATCCTTTCTGGTCTGGGGGAACTTCTTGGATGACTCTCTTGTCGAGCAGTTTTTGAATTTCTACAACTGACACCTCCCTATGACTGGGTGGAACATCTGGAAGTCTTTTTTGTATTTTCAGGTTGGTTGTAAGGGGAATGATGTAACCTCTGGAAATGATCCCCTGCACCAAATTGTCCATAGTCATTTATAGCCAGGCAGATTGGTGCAGGAATAATCATCCCCTGACTGCCTCCAGAGGAAGGCAATTGGGCCTCCATTCAGGAGCGCTGGTAGGAATTACCAGCGAAGGAATCTCTGGACCCCTGGTTCTGTAGGCCACCTCTGCCTCTAGAATGGCACATTCCATTGTTACCCCCCCCCTCTGCCCCAGGAGAAGTTCTTGCTGCGTAAGTCCTGGAAAGGCCCTAGAAACTTTCTGAACCATAGCCCCCACTTCTCTGGTTCCTAGAGTAAGGCCACTGAGGAGTGGAGAAGCATACACCCAAGGCAGAAAGAGTCTTCCTATCTTTTTCACATCTGGTTAGTGTGTCTTTCACCTTGGCTCCAAACAGGGATGATCTGTCAAACTGAGCATTGACAAACAAAGATTTAAATGGCTCCAAAAAGTCACACAAATGCTTCCAGGTATGTATCCTAATGGCTACGCCTGAACCCATTGCTCTTGTTCCTTCAGCTGCATGAGCAATAAGCTTCAGGACGAGCTGGCAATTAATTCAAGGGTGGCGAGCTGAGAGGTAACTTTGTCTTGAACCCCTCAACTACTGCTCCTGCGAGAGTATCTGAAAGTTCTTTAATTAGATCTCTCTGCAACCTGGTGAAGTGTGCTATGTAATTCAAAGACCTGAGAGTGAAGATCAATGAAGTGTAAACTCACTTCCCAAATCTATCCATAGTCCTAGAATCCTTGTTAGGAGGATGGATAGGACTCTCTCCCGCAAGTTTATTTTTTGTGGCTGCCGCTATCACCATAGTGTCATCTAGGATACCCTTGGCCCAATGTTGTTCATCCTTAGGGGCAGATAGAATTCTGTCAGGTCTTTTGGGTATCAGTTCAATGGAGTCCAGAATCTTCCAGGCCTGCTGAGTGATAAATTTAATAAGCCCTTCAGTGGGTGGAGATATCCAAGTGGTACAGGGCTGGGCACAAAAAGCCTTCAGGTAAACTGATTCCTCTAAGGAAGGCTGAAGGGAGGTCCAGCTAACCTTCTGTTTCAGGATTTCTAGGATGCCCCCAAAGGAAACATCATCAGGGTGTGACTTAGGGGAACCTTCCCCTTCATTAAAATTGGTGTCCTCAATTAAAGACTTTTCAGGGGCGTTTAAGCTCTTCCTCTTGCACTTTTTCTTCGCAGGTACATCCTCGGTGGGATGTTCCAGGGAAGTATCCAAAGAGGAAACCACCAAGGTGGATTGTTCCTGAGACTTTTGTGCCCCCTGCCCAAGGGATGAAGCTGGAAGATGCTCCAGTCGAGGGGATAAGGCTGATACTCAGCCCGACAGGGGTGGCAAGGACTGTGTGTTCACAGTAGACAAAGCCTTCTCCATAATTCGAAAGGATGGCCCTTCCATAGAGGGATGGGAGCCTAGAATTAAAAAATACTCCTTCAGAACCATGGTCCCACCTCACTCTGAGGATGCCACCTCCAAAACAGAAGCCTATGTCAAGCTTATGAATGCTGAGGTACCGAGGGGCGTCAACGGTTTCAAAAGAATTGAAGCCGAACCCAGCTCCTCAGAACCAGCAATGAAGCCTTGATCCCCGGGAGGTCTCTGGTTCTGACAAACTGGAAGAGCTCAAGGCAATCCATGGTTTTAGAGAAGAAATTTTGGCCAGTACCGAGACAGTCAGAGCTGGGTAGGTCGGTGCCAGGCTCCAAAGGCTCAGTAGGAGTTGGAGGAGGAATCTATGTTGGTGTCAATGAAGGACAGGTTCCAGTGCCAAGTTGGTTTAGAACCAAAGGTGGATGCAATCCCCCTCACTTTCAAGAGCTGAGCGACCAATCTCATAATATTAAATTCTGAAAGACTTTTAGTGGATTGAATGGATGAAAGAGATGGAGACCTGGGAGGTCTCAGTTCCAAGAATGGACTGGGTGGCCTATCAGCAAAAGAATCCACTGAGGATGAATATGTGGTTCTTGGTAAGGTTTTAATAGTAGACTGCTTCATTACCAATAAAGCCACTGGTACCAAAGCTCCAGATGTCTGTTCCAAAGATTTTGTTGAAGTGGAATCACGCGTGGCTATCAGTGCCAAAAATGCTGTCAACACCAAAGGTTGTTTGGTCAATTTTGAAGGCAGTTCCGAGGAGCTTCTCGGAACCAAATAAGATCACTTTTTAAATGTGGAAGAGGATGAAGAAGAAGATGATGATGAACTGGCTTCAGTTCTTGGAGCAAAAATGGCCTCTTCAAACTTTCCTTTCAGAAGTCCTTTTAAGATTAATTTCTTTCTCTGCTCAGTTAAAGTTCAGTGGAGAAAACATGTCAGATTGTGCAGTCCTCCTGGAGGTGGACTGTGCTAGGGCAGTACACACAAAAAACATGCCCATCAGAATTGGGCATTTTTCTTTCACACTTCTGGCACCACTTGAAGCCAGAGGGGCTTTTAGAGGTCCTGTCAGTCATGCTAGGAAGACAAAGCCTAACACACACACACACACACACACACACACACACACACACACACACACACAGGAAAGGAGAGGAAGAATTCAAAAAAGGTCTTCAATTCTTTTTTTTTTTTTTTTTTTTTTTTTTTTTGTTAAAAAACAGAGAAAAGAGAGGGGAAGAAAATTACCAGCAATAGTAATTAAGAAAATACCGTAATGGTAACTAAAGTGAGAGAAAGTACCAACAATGGTATGAAAAAAGGCTACCTAACAGTAGAAGGGAAGAAAGAGGAAAGACACTCACATGCACACTTAAAAGCTTGATAGAGAAAAAGACATTGGAATAACCTCCTAGCAGACACCAGGTTGTCGGAGTTTCTTCCGGACAGATGTTCTTTCTCCTTTCATACAGAGAGGACCCTTGGATCACATTTCAGCCATTTCAAACATGGCTCCAGATACACTCAGGATCCCACTCAAAGAACTCTGACAGGTGATTTATTTTTTGGTTGTGTCCCTTGTGGACACTGCACACATTGCCATAGGTTGATGAAGTCCAAATAGTTTACCAGTAGGAGCACAGGTATTGTTTATGACATCAGGTTTTATGCCAATTGTGGAACTGACTGGGTGATTTATCTTGCGACATGCACCAGCCTGGCCTTTTACACAGGACAAACTTCTAGACCCTTGAGACTACGTATATCTGTACATTGCAGTGACATTAGGACCAAAATACCAAGTAATGCTTTGTATAAACACTCACTGGCACACAAGAATGCAAATTTTAGATTTATTATTATTATAGATAGGATTGTGGGGAATGGAACAAATAAAGCTGGGTGGCATTCTATATTAAATGCAAAAGAAAAGAAATGGATTATTACGTTGGGTGGTTTATTCCCACCGGGGCTTAATGAGAATTTTTGAACAACCAATGAGCATGAATTTTGTTTTGTTGTATATAAGGGTAATGGATTTAACACTAATGAAGGCTGCTTAACTTGCTTAGCCAAAACCAGTTTGTTGCTGCTTTATTTATATATGCTTTAATAAAGCATTTCCATACCACAGTCTGCTGGCCTTTGTGCTTTTTTGAACTAAATACTGTGGCTCACAAAAGGTTTCACAAAAGTTTCCAGAATGAAGTTCAAATTCTAAGGAAGAACCAGAACTTTCTGAATGATCTAGATACAAACTTCCCTTGAGAAAAAAAAAGGAAAAAAAAAACTTTGCTATCAGCCTATAGGCTAATGAATTGAGTAGCACATGGGGGGGGAGATTATCTTTAAATGTGCTAGGCAAATGTACAGGAAATGCATGTCAGGTGGTACACTTCTTTGTAAAAATAATCGGAGTAAAGATATCATGGAATCCAGTAATACACCTATTATGCAAGTATTGACTACTGAACATCCTGGTGAACAGCTAAATGCTACATGGGTGTCAGAAGTGAAGAAATAGATTTGTAGAAGTTAATAAATATATAATTTTTGTGAGTGTATGGGTTAAGAAGTAGTAAAATATAATTTGCAGTTAGAAAAAACATGGTTTTAGTTTGGCCAACAGGAATTTTCTTCCTACAATGTAATTTAACAGAAAACCGGAAGCTTTTTGATCCAGGAATTTAATTTATTTCTTGCTCATTTATTCCTCAATGCAAGCAGGATGACAGAAACTAGTAGGTTTACAGTATGTCACATTCTCCATGTCTGTGGGGAAGATGTAGTATTTAATACTTTCACATTTTTAAAAGATGAGAAATACAAAACAGCAGCAACTACAGAGAAGTTCAGGAATTATTGCAAATCTAGAAAGAACTTGTCCCTTATTTGAAATATATGTTATTTACATGGGCCCAAGAATCCCCAGAAATTATACACATTTAAGTCACTGAGCTAAGAAATAAAGTGAAGACCTGATTCCTTAATAATAAAAAATACTCTATAGTATAAGAAATTATCAAATAAGGTACACTATTAAGAGAAATAGCTGAGGAAATGTCAGTGTGTGAGATAAAATATGAGTGAAATAATGGTGAGAATGTATTGTAATAGTAATTGTGATGAAAAGCAGAGACATGAGATTCACACAAGTACGGAACAGCTGAAATTAACATCCCATGAGCTAAACATACTTTTTCTTCTTTTTGAAGTTTTTTTCTTCTTTTAAAGGAAAAGCATGTTGCTGAACAATATAGTGAAAAATGAACCATTAGTGCTATTAAACTGAAGGGTTTAAACACTGAAGTCTGAAAAAGCATCAGAAACACTGAGACAATACTGCAAATATTGCTGATTAATAAATAAAATATTGAAGTTCATATAGACACAAGAATAGAGTATAATATTATGTATGAAGATACTTCAGAAACATTGTGGTTAAAAGATGAAAAGAAATGAATGTGCATATCAAAAAACACAGGGGACCAAGCAAAGACAGTTGGCCAAGAGTTACTAACATGAATATGAAAATAAAAAAGTAAAATTTCCTCTTTTATCACTTAATATTCTGGGTTGCTTGATTTGCGAGATGCTAAGAATAACAAAATGAATTCAAAGTATGAAAGCAAAGAGAAAATGTGTTCCTGTGCATATCCAGGAGCAGTTGAAAAGTCAAGTAGGCATTTCTAATAATGTGCACTACCACAGTAATGACACCCATTATGACTATCATGATTTAGTTACAGGTGTGGGAAATTTGATAGGAAAATATCATATACAAATACATTTTGATACCATAAGGGAAATACATGCTCCAAGGGATGTACCGGTTGCACTCAGGAGCAGAACTGGAAAGCTTAGATGTCATTAAGAAGTAGTTGCAACCAAAACAATGCCAAATGCTAAGTCCTTTTCAGCAGTAAATACAAACAAGGATTTTTGGTGAATGAAGAAAAATCTAAATTTTGTATAGTTGATACACCACTAGGAAGGTGCAGATTCCATTGACTACTATTTGGTATTTTATCAGCACTATAGGTGGACCAAAGAGTTGTTGAAGGCTTGGAAGGTGTTGTAAACATAACAACTGATCTGTAAGGGTGAGGTTAGAAAAAAGAAAATTATGATTACAGTATAAGACAGCTACTAAACAGAGTGAGACACCATAATATTGTTAAATAAGTGCAAATGTTAGCTAAGAGTAACACATATTAAATAAATGTGTCACATTCAAATATCACATACACTAAAGCCTGACAAATAATATGTCAGAGGAGTTGCTGCAAATGCCACAGCCAAAAGATAAGCACACAATACAGAGGATTATATGCAAGATGCAGTATCATGCAAAATTTAACCCTAATATGTCTAAGATTATTATGTCTTTGGGATAGTTATACAGTCTAGACAACTATAACAAGAAAATAGTTTTAAAAAGTTTCAAAATGCTTAAAGAAACTAGTAAGAGAACTAATAATATTAAAATACTTTGTCAAATTTTAATTTGCAGAAAGTACGAACCCAAACAAGAACCCATCAAGAAAGGTCTTTGATGCTAAACCAAGCTTTTGGAGTGTTTTCATTAAGGGAAATGAGAAAAAGCAGTAATTTTGCAGACAGACTGGTCTTGTGTAGTGGGGATCCATAAGGAATCCTGTATCATTTGTACATGTTCGTGCTACATAGTCCAGATTTATCCAGAATTAACTCAAATGTTTCTCTTGCTGGCATAGTAAAGACCTCTTCTACATGTCTCTTGCTAAGTTGCTCTTGCCTAGTTGTAAAAAGTGGTCAGTAGGTGCACTGTTGCACAAACAGCAAATCTATCTCTCCCATGTTTGCTGTCATATCCTATGCACCACATTTTTAATGCAACTCCCACCTTCCCCATGCTGTCAAACCCTCTCACTTTACAATTTCAAAATAATTTGTCCAATATGCCATAGTGTTAAAAATAGCTCACTACCCTAGCATGAGTAGGACAGAGAAAGTATGGTTGATAGGTGGCAGGCATCACTTTCTATGCCATAACAATCATTTGCACTTCATTTTCTTGCCCTGTCTAGACTATGCCAAGCCTACCTACACAATCCAAAATATTAAGTGTGTTTACACAGCAAGTAATGGCCAGCTGCTCACAGTGCAAGCCAAGTTTTTGGAGAAACCTTCAGCTACTGCACTATTCTATTAATCTAGCTATGAATATTGATGGTCATCAGCAAATATGTAATCTGTATACCTCCCAGATGACTATATAGGTAAGGTATATGCCAGACAGCCAGTGAAAGGTGAACTTTGGACATAAACTTCACCATACACTATATCTTTGAACTTCAAAATGCATTTTTTTTGCTCTTCGAAACCCATATCCTTTATATCACCTACATATTGCATAACATGCTCATGAATCATGACCACAATTTATAGATCTTGCTTACACATCCAAAGATTGCCATTCACCAAATTCTAGCTGTCGGGTTAACAGCAAATAAGGAGTCTATTTCTGTCAAGTCCCTGCGCTATACTTGCATCAATGCATGATTATACATTGCCTTAAATGTGCATGCCACCCATATTCCAATGAAGTCTTACACGAAAATCTTGGTGGCATCCAGCTGGTTTTCATTCACTACCATTTGCCGGAGGGGAATGCAGCAGACTAAAACTGTCATTCCATTCAGGACAAACTGAAGGATGGATTTAAAAAATATATGCTAGTTAATTTCCTATATTTTAGAATATAGAGGCACTAGTACCCTGATGACCTGGCAGTGCCCTTGCAACATGTGTTTGTTTGTGTGTGTGGTGGGGAGGTCTATTTGTGTGCCACACAACCATATTCAGTCTTCTGCTACTGTAATAAAAAAAGTCCATTTCTTTTTTTTTTCTTGATGCAAGCCAAAGTAAAGTTTATCCTTTCTATACAAACTTTTTGCTGTAGACCCTAGTAATGGCACTTAAACTTTGGCATCAGCTCCCTGACTTCAGGACACTGTCATGCTTCTAATGCCCCATGGTTAACCTCTTCCATCCACCCTCATTGCTAACTATCCACAAACTGCATCCACATTTTTTCACAGTAACACTGAAAGTGATAAACTTATTATTGGCCAGTTCTCTCTCTCTCTCTCTCACACACACACACTCATACACACACACACACACACACACACACACACACACATGCACACACATGCACACACACAAGGCTACATGTTTGCATGTGCCATTGATTGATAAGATCATCAAGCAGTCATTACTCACTTCAAAATGTATCATGAAACCCATTCTGGTATTTGCAGTGCAACCCCATTTATCCAAACTCTGTTAACCAATTCTCCACTTTGAGTGAACTATGTGATTGTCTCCTCAAATAACATAACTAACAATGATGCAGCCATCTCTGGAGCGTACAAGTTTTATTCCTGACTTATGTTCAGATGACTAGGGCTTATGATCCAGGGAAACTGGAGGAGTTAGACCATGATGGATAGCAGTGTGCAGACCGTGTCAGCTTACTCATCTCCAGGAGTGTCTGCAGAGTCATGTCACAAAATTTCCACCTGGGAAAAGGGCCATTAGTGCATCACTTGTATTTAGGCTTCTCACAGCCCATGCTTTCCATTCAGGGTACAGCACTCTAGCCAGGACATGCATGTGTGGGATGTACATGTGCACTGTGGCCATGGTATTATCGACAATACACTTTACTATCCAGCCAATAAGTTGTGGGTTAGGTGGATAAATGAAAAATCCAAGCACGCACCAAAGGGGGCCTAACAATGGTGAAAACCTCATCTACCCTTTTTCAACAGGTTTAGTGCATTGTCTCTGACTGGGGGAAAGTCATTCAATCTAACACACTGGAGAGAAGGCCCTTCAGACACATGCTGATGATTATTGTTGCATGGCACCAAAATACAATAAAAACATGTAACTGTGAAGTTATACAAATTTTAATTATCAAATAATCTTAGCTGCAAAAAATTACTAGTTACTCCAGCAAGTGGCAAGCAATGCAATTTATAAATACAACATAAAAGCAACTGCACACAAAAGAGTACAGTATTAAGTAGCTCCTTTACACTGGCACAAGAACAGGCATCACCCTTGCACCCCCAATCATATTAGGGATTTAATCATTTCATTTATACCTGCACAATAAAAAAGCTCATGTATAGTGACTTCCTAAGTGATTTAGTAACAGTCTACAGTGCATTTAATGAGTGACCGCTTACTTAGTTTAAAAATATCAGCAAAGATTTCAGGTACAAAAAAATGCAACATCATTGTATTAAGCCAGAAGATAGAATGTATTTTCTGTTTTGAGATGGGACAGAGGGGCTCTGTAGTACCAAGCAGGTTTGATGTGGAAAGCCCAAGGTCTCTCACCTTAAAAGAGACAAGAACTTGTGCAATTATGCTGAAGTCTTAATGCTGGAGTGTGAAAATTAACACCACCAAGCAATGTGGCAGAGTATCTTCATAAGACTTACTATCTTTGGTTTGTTCAAAACCACACATATGGACCCCTATCTTAGGTCCCATACTGAAACATAAGGCATTACCATTCCACTGAGAGATAAATGGGATAGAAGACAACTTATCATTAAATGAAGGCTGATTGCATACGCTCACAGACTACAGCCAAATAAAACAGATAACAGTTTTGCAAGAGTTATTATCCTCTTCAGACACTTCAACTGTAAATTTCAGGAACACCCTACATCACCAGATGAAAAGACAGCATTTGAGCCCTTAGGTTATCTACAATGCACATTAAATTTATTTCTAACTTCGCCCCCTATCTCCACCTAGCTTCCTTGTGCTTGACTCCATGTTGGCTTCTCTGCAAATATCACACCTGAATAAGTTCTATAGGCTCTCTTGAAAAACATGGGGCCGGATGACATACCAGGGTGCTTCCTCACTAGTATGAAGTATTGCCTCACTGACCACCTCCAAAATATGTTAAATCTCAGCAACACATCTAATTTTTGACCAGAGGTATGTAGAACAGAGTTGATCTTCCCTTTATATAAGGCAGGCCCCACCCCACTTCTAAAAACTATAGACCCATAATCCTCACAAGCCTTATCTGTAAGGCAATGGAATGAAATGTTACGGTCTTCATAAACACAGACATTGGGAACCTAAAACCCTTGACCCAAATCATTTTGAGTTTGTCAAGGGTAGATCCTCCATAGGTTAACCTTGATGACTTCATTTCACTGAGCCCTTGGATGAGGGGAAAGTCACTACATACAGCTTGCCTCGACCGAGCCAAATATATTGATGGCATTCCTTATTTGTGCATCATAGATAAGATTATCAAACTAAAAGTAAGCATTTGCTTTACCTAATTGACAGAAAACTAGTACATAGGCAGAGCCCAGTAAATTAAGACTGGGGACATACTCTCCGCAAAAAGGTTTATTACCAGTGATCACTCAAGGCTCCATACTGGGGCTGCTCTTGTTTGGTATATGCGTCTCGGATGTCAAAGCTGATATCAAAGGCCTTTGGCTGACTAACTTTATTGATGAGTGTAATCTTGAAGCCATCATCAAGTCTACTGGTGTCCTCCAGATTTTACAAGAGAGTTTAACATACACAAACAAATGGTGTCATGATCATGATCTCAAGCTAAATGCCAAAAATGTAGCATCATATCCTTTGGTAAACACCAGAACCCTTGTCCCAACCATTTTAATGGTATCTCCTCACACATTATTTATTTATTTTTAAATAAATAATAAATAATCTCATCAAAACAGACATAGTTATCATAGCCCTGGACACACGTTTGAAAATGAGCTCCCTTTCAACCTCCATGTATCCAAAGTTGTTAGAAAATCTTTCTGTTTAGCTCACCTGATTACCAGTGGTATTTCCTCTAGGTCTAATTATCAATTATCAATTATTAGACCCATAACTGAATACAGTGCTCCTTTTATGAAATAGAACTCCAGAAACATGATCCAACTTGAAAGATTTCAACATTTCCACACAAAGAAAATCAAGGTCCTGAGTTCCATTAGCTATGCCAAATACCTATCTGTCTTCTCTGTCTCATACAGACTCCTTAAGAGACACTGAAGATAGGGGTGCCACACCACCATTAGGCTGCACTGCAGTGTCAGTAATTGATCTACCTGGTGCGGGATTAGAACCCACTGCCTTCGGCACCAAAAGTGAGTGTGCCACTTGTTACACCACTGGTGTATTGTGATCAGTGTATTTCCCTGGTAAAGTAACAAAATAAAATAAAATAAAAATAAATAAAGCTGTTAGTGGCTGAAAACCTGCATATCTCATTTATTTTAATGATGTAAACATAAACTCCCATGATGTCTCTGCAAATCTCAGATATGTGCTTGGACATCAGCAACAAAATTCCACAGCTTGTTAAAAAGAGTAAGTGTGCCCTCCACTGTGTCATAATAATAATAATAATAATAATAATCTTTCTTTCAGTCAGAGGATGTTGCTAGCACCATGAGGGCATTTAAGGGGCTACTCATCCACCACAGAAAAACTACTGCTCCTCTTAGATAATGTTGGTGCTCACCCAGGTGCAGTGCAGAATCCCTTGTGTGTAACAATATATATCTCCCAATATCATACCCAAACTGCTGTCCATGGACCAAGGAGTGACAGTGACATTTAAGATGCTCTACAGCTACAAGTTACTCAACTATATGGTACTCACTGATGACACTGGACAGAGCAGGATTCAGTTAATGCACTCATAGAAAGTGTCTGCTATATGTTTGCTGAAGCCTAGGATGAGGCAAGGTAGGATGATGTCTGCAGATGCTGGGCACTCTCATAGGCAATGTATATTTCTGAGGATGTGGATGTAGAATCTTGTTCAGGCTGTGATTAGAGTGTTTTTATTTTGTTCTTTTGTTATGACCTGTGTTCCTCTTGTTCTGTATGCCCACTAACATTCAACATTGAAGACTGAGTAATTTCCATGACTGGCAAAACCCTCAAAGACCTACCTCTCTTGTAAATGTTTCCAAGGCTGTTAATCAAACTGAGGTTACATGGAAAGTTGTCAGGGCTTTATTTGGCTGCACCATGGAGCTGGCAGAAAAAAGCACTATGAAAATAAGAGCTAGAAGGCTTAGCGCAGACATAGCAGTGTTTTTTGATTTGTGTTAGGTAGTAAATGACTTGAGGTGCTCTCTAGAAGAGGTAGGGTAAAGGGAATTTGTTTCCTCCTGTAACAACTGGACAATCCTTTGCACAATATTTCTCCTTATTCTCCTAGTCTGATTCTGTCATTGGGTCAGTATAACCCTAAAAATGGGTTGCCATTTCACTATCTGATAGACTGAGATATGTGAAGGATCAGAAGGTGAAGATTGCTCAGACACTGATGATGTCATATGAACTGCTTTGAGGTGTTTGACATTTTTGTCCTTAGCTCCCTGGTATGTTGGGTGCTGTCAAATGCAAGTGGGTGCCATGAAGGGAACTAACCCACCTACATGGTGGCATACCCCCACTTTCTGTCAGCTCATCTACAATATGGATCAGTGCCTTCCTTGCTACAGATTCAATTTCACCACCAGAGTTCGGACACCAGGCATACCCCTAACGTGTTCCCCACAACCTACTCCTCTGAAAGAAGGGGGGTAGAGGTGCCATGTCAATTTCTGTCATACCCCTCATTAGATCTTCCAGCACCAGGCTGCTAACCAAAAGCAGGCTGTCTGGGTGATGGTCAGGGCTCCATCTCTTCATTCTACGGAGCTGACAAAAATGAAACACATAGCAGGTTTAGTAGTAAGATTAAGATTAACAAATGAATACAAGAATGAACGAGGCACCATAACTGAATTCTTGCCAGAACTTGGTAAAAACTAAGTAGCATCTGCAGCTTCTCAAATAGGTAGGGAAATGAGCAATCTAGATCAACTACAACATCCTTAAGTGTTATCAGGATGAATATTTCTGTTTAACTACAACCTAATACAAGGAATCATGAAAGCAAAAGTTGCCAATTCGTAGACTGAAAAACACTGTGATAAAACAGAATTGGTTAAGTCATTTACCTTTATGTATTTTGTTGAAGCTTTGCGGTTGTATTTCTTTACATTTAAGTCAAAAGTAAGCTCTGCTGAACCTCTCTCCGCATGCATGTGCGTGTAAGGACAGGGTAGGGGAATTTGTATTTTAAAACTAAAGTAGATGCAAAGTTTGTCGTTATATACTTCTTATACTGAATTGGATAAGTGATCTACACCATTTCACACCTTTAAAACTTCAGCACATTAATATTCAAAGCTTGGAATACATTCACTATGTCTGTACAAGTTACATATGCTGCTCCCATAGTTATAAACCTTTGTAGACAAATGTCAGCACAGTTTGGGTGATCATATAAAAGCATCTCAGTTAATGATAGAGCAGCCCAAGATTCTTAACAGCGGGCTAGTAAAAGGAGAAATATTCCAAGCGAAGCTATTTGTCAGGAGAGAAAAGAAGGTAGGACCTTGCCTAATGGTTATAGATGTAGCACCACTTCATCTGCTCAGCTCCAAGAATGGGAAACTTTCCAATTTACATTTGTTAGCAGGTTTGTCAGGTGGCTGCAACCTTTGCAAGTCAAAATCTCTTCTTAAAGGGGAATCTCATAACCAGCACAAGCTAAAACTGCAGTAAAAATGCTAATGCCCTTGGCAAAATGCAGCAAACATAAATAAACTTTAACATGCCTCAAGGTGCTTTAACACTTTTAATGATATTTAAATGTGACTTGATGGAATTGCTTTTAAAAGGTTAATGGGTACCTTTAAGTAACCTGGAGAGTTTCCTTGTTTTTTCTGTAGTAGTAATTTCATTTCTAGGGCTGGGTTGCCTTTAAAGGTAGCTCTCAGTTCCTGTTTTTTTATGTAGTATTTAATTTTGTAAAAGTGTGGGGTTTGCTGTGCTGCTGATACTGGTAAGGTTTATATTTGTCTTCTTGATGCTTATTTTACTTTAGTTGATAAAAATGTTACATTATAAACTGCTTTGAACTATGTAGCACAGACACAAATCGGTGTACTAAGTTGTTGTATAACCCTGTTTAGATGTATTTTTTCTTAAATGGATAATACAGGATGCATGTTTTAACATATTCAAAGATAATTGTGAATGAACTGTTTTTTATAATTTTTTTAGAGATAATGCAAGTATTTTCACATGGCATTTTATTTTCACATAGGCTTGAACATTAAGATTTCCTTTTTGACCTGGAATGCTTACGCTACAATTCTAAGACTGTAGAAATGGGCAGAGACTGCAATCATTCAAGTACCTGGCTCCCCAGTTAGTTATGTGTTATTTCACAAAGGTAGTTGTATATTTAATTAGAACTCTTTAATGGCCCCATTATTTATGTTACAATCAACTGTGTAAGATGTGTGAACTATAACCCTTTGGCCATAGTCCCTAACCTACCACAATAGCCACTAGCTTGAGTGGAGCACTTGTGAGTCCACAGGCAAGAGAGAAACCGGATAGTTTACAAGGTTCCCCTTGGTGTCAATTGTGATAGTGTGATTGTATGTTCGTATGATTGTTTGCCTGCCTCTCAGCAAAAAAAAAAAAAAAACTGAGAAACAAGATAGTGCCTTCTGTTATGAAATATAGAACGGAGCCTGACTGATGGGGTGTTTCCTGCTGCTTGGCATAACCTGAGGGACATATGGCCTTAGTCCTTGATTCACACATAGGTGGAAAGAACACGGGTGGAAAGATCAGCCCATCCTGTATACACCATAATAGGATTATATAATGTAACTTCTAGAGCTCCTGAAAAAGAATGTCATCTGTAAAACACTCTTGGAGGGGGGGAGGTAGACATTTGAGGTATTTGCCCACTAGATATCAAACCATAAAGCTGGAATGCATAAAAAATCCAGATGGTGAGTGGCTGGATGACACTGTTACAATGTGCTCCAAGTAAGAAAATGACTGATCTGTAGCATGCAACTAGAAGAATATGACCTATTTGCCATTATTGTCTGTCTGAACATAGAGAGGAGTGAAGGCTGCAATACTACTGTCTTACTGAAAAATCGATACTTACAGCTGTGGAAGCTAGTGCTTGAAACTGTAGCCACATTTAATTAAATCAAACAAAAAAAAAAAAAAGCAGGATGGCTGGCAAATTGTATACATGCATCATGTGTTTCATATGCATATCTGGTCTAGTTTAGGCTGTTGCTAATGAGTAGAATTATGATTATGTCTTTGTTTATGCTGTCAGAATAAAAAAAAAAACACTGGCCTCCTGCAGTGCATGCAGGCATATACTCCCTGCACTGCTGGGTGAGTGCTATTGTACAGGCAAATAGTTATGCAGTAATTGTCACTAATGCTCCATTGTTTTGGGTTACAGACAGAAAGGCACAGGTAGGGATCTGTTAACTGCCCAAGGAAGAAATTGATCAAAAAGGTTGCATACTGAAACAAATCTTTTTGAGACTAATTTCTTTCAGGTATTGCACTCTGTGCATCTCACTGCAGGCATAACTACGGAATGAAATGTGCTCACTTACCTAGTTTTATTCATATTAGGCTGATATATCACTTTCATTTCTGTAATATCCATTCTTTGAAGTAAGAAAGGGCTGCTGTTATGGCATACTCTGGGCCTGACTGATGTGCAGTGCTTTTAAGTATTTCTTCTTCTCCTGGCATCTTATTTCCTATAATTACAAAACAGGGATGCTCAGACCTGTAGTTTTCTCCCTGTGACTCGCATTCAGAAGCAATGCATCATATTCCTCCCTCTGTGTAATGTCCATTTGCCATCCATCATTTACAATGACATTGGCCCATTTCTGCATCTTGTAACTCCATAAATAGAAGCTACCCTTTCAGTTGCCCACTGCAATCTATGGCATGTATCAAAGTAAATCGCAGCCCACAGGGTTACTTGCATGAAGAGCAGAAACTAGAAAGGCTTTTCTAGTTTTTGCTCTGCATGTAAGTAACCCTGTGTGCTGTGATTTACTTTGATATCAATGTCTACACCTGTGAGAGTCTAGAATCTACTACAGTTTTTGTTTCCTAAAGCAATCTATTTTTAGCTCATTACTTTGGCCATTTATGATAACTTTTGATTTCTAAACTGCCCAATATATTCATACTCCAATAACCAGAAAATGAGGAATGCAAACACTACTGGGTAGAAACTGGACAGAAGCAGCTATACCTCCTAATTGCGTATTTGGTTCTGCACTGTTTGCAAAATGCATTTGGTTAACGCCTGTCTTTTAGTGACACAGGAACTCTAAACAGATTATAATTTGATCAGATCCACATACCTGGGAAATGAACCTGTTTACTATAACCTGTGGTTTACTTTGTTGGACTCTTAAACTTGCCTTCACTGATTGGTTGTCCCTGGTCCTTTTTTCAGCTAGTTCGTGTACTGCATACACAATGCAACGCTTTTCTTTGTATTAGTAAAAAGAAATTTTCATTGCATGTACAGTGAGTAAAGTTTTCTTCAATTCATCAATAACTTTTTTTGAATGTTACAATAGTTGGCTGTTTACATCCTTGAATTTGAAAAAATTGATTCAGTCCTTTCTGACGAGGAATATGAAACTTTAGCTGAATTATCTTCCAGGTATGGAGAATGCAGACCTTTGTCAGAGATGGACTTCTCTGTAACCCTCATTAGGGTAAAATGACAAGCAGGCTTGCTGAATGTATTGTTTGCATACAAGAGAACAAAAGGTCTGCTGTGCTGACTCATTAGATGTTTTACTGAGTCAGCAGCATGAGTTGTCAAAAGGTCCCTTTTGCAGTGTCATGAATACAGTTACTGTGTGATCCTCACCTCCTCCCCCCCCCCCCCCCCCCCACCAAACTTGGTCTGAGAACCTTCCTGGAAATGTCCTTTCATGAACAGCAAGCAAAATAAGTGGACTTCTCTGCTGCAGTTCTAGGTGAGTCGACTTTTCTTACAATGCTGTGCAGATCTTGTAATCCTGAATGTTACTGAAACTTTAATCCAGAATAACCGTGTGTGTGTGTATACTGAGTGTGTGTGTGTGTGGGGGGGGGGGGGGGGGTTGGACAGTTTATGCTCCACCTAGACTAATTCTGGAAGGTAACTTAAACTGAAGCACTTTTCTGTGAAATGTGAAAACTCAGTATTTCTCTATCCTTCTCCATTTACTTTATAGCCTCCCTCTCTTCTGCTACCTTTAAGTGTTAGACCTATTACCTGTAAACGGTGACATCACTACTTGGCTCCTGCAGCTGGAAACATTAGGTCATCTGGTTGGTTGTCTGTAGAAGGGAAGCCTATACCTCTGGGAGAAGGAACAGCAACAAGTTTTTAATTGCATTAAAAAGACCTTTAGCAGATGTGTATTTGCACCAGAGTTTAGATCTGTGTGTAACAAATGTGATGTAGCTATGGCTGTGTTCTGAAAAAAAAAAAAAAAATCTTACCATGCAACCTACAATGGGGGGGGGGGGGGACAATGCTTTATGCCTTTCATGTTTGTCATAGACAGAGTAATCCTATTCTTTGGTGGAAGAACTAAGGTCAAAATATTGATCCTCGGATGGGGTGCCTTCTGTGTGGCGTCTGCATGTCCTCCCTGTGGTCGCGAGGGTTTCCTCTGGATGCTCCGGTTTCTTCCCACATCCCAAAGACATGCTGTAGGTGGCTTGGACACTCTAAGCATGTGTGTGCCTTCTGTGGAAGGTTGGGTGCCGGGCTGGCAACTCGACACTGTAAAACTCCGTGAGCGGACAGGTGATCTGCTGTGGTGACCCCTAACTGGGAAAAGCCAAAAGAAGCAGTATGACAGAGGATTTTGAAACGTATTATGCAAACTGTTTATAAATTTATATATAATTTTGTTTTGAACTTGTGGTTCATGCGCCACCTAGCCTCTCTGATTTTTGATTCTCATACTGTATGATTAGTACACAGAGCTGGTTTGACTCTGTATATATACTTTGAACATGCATATTATAGCTCTTGATACAAAGACCAGCATAACCTAGCCATTTTAAGAATTACTGCAGAAATTCCGCTTACCTGTCCTGATGTTTTTGTTTATTTTTTTTGCCCTGACCTATTAAAGATTTTTGATTTTTGGGTAATTCACGGAGAATTACAGATAATGCCAAATGTTGGATCCTTTAGTTTTTACTGTTCAGAAAATGTATAGCCTTGCAAAAAAAAAAAAAGGAGAGGGTGGCTATAAAGCCAATTGAGAAGGATGGAGAAATACTGAGTTTTCACATTTCACATCATTAAAAACCTATAGTTCCTTTGCACTGTCAGAGTGCCAAAGTGTAAGTAGTAAGTTCAATGAATATTTTGCGCCAAATATACATATAGAACATGAAAGGGCCTGGTGCCACAGATGCTTACAAGTCAAAAGTGATGTGTCAAAGCTTGTGTAGTGCTTGTACAAAATATATTTTGTGGGCTTAATGGAATAAAAGATGAACAGATTAGAGACAAAACTGAAGTGCATCTAACTTTCTCAAAAAAAGTCTCCAGAGAGGCATAATTGGGAAGGAAGCCAATGTTAATTTTTTATAAATGTGGTCTGAGGTAAAATGCAGAGAAAATGGCAAGTTTAAGAAAATAGATAATTGTCAAAGTACGTATGTAGGCAAGAAAGAGTGTGCATACTTGGCAAATAACAATTCTGTTAAATCACCAGGTGTGCAGCAGAAGAATGTGAAAGGCTAGACCATTAGTACTGTAAATCTTCAGACCAATACCTCTAGGTATGATGACTATTATATATGATACTGAACAAGGCTGACAAGTGAAACTCCCTATTCATGGAAAGTAAAATTTGAGTAAGTGAGTTTCAAGATTGATAAGGGACCTGTGTTACTGCGATATCCTGTGCTACTTATAGACATTTCCATAAGCGTCTGCAGCTCACAAAATAAACTTGTAGCCCTCCAGGACAGTTCAGATGGACTGGCACATTTCTAGCCCATGTCTTGAGTGAAATAGGCACAAATTTGAGTTTTTGGTTTGTGATGGATTGTCTGTAAATCAAATCTTAGGTTCATCTCACATGCTAAAGTTCTAATTGCCAGAATAAATGTGTGAAGGTGATCTGCTTGACTGAGAACAGGCATATCTCTCAAATGTACAGAGTTTTGCCTCATATTTTGGTCTATTTCTCAGTTTTTCTGGTAAACCATTGAGGAGTGAAGTCAGAAAATGAGATGTTTGAGTTTCAGACTTCATATCCTTCAGGAAATGTATATTAAGAGTAACATTTTAAAAATTGTCCCTGTTTATTTGGGCCTTTGTTCCCCCATTATGTGACGAAGGTATGAGACTGAATAAATATTGCATTTAAACAGTCCCATGTGTGTTAACACCCAGGAGTGTGCCATCTCTGATGCTGTCTAGTAGAGGCAGAACTCTGAATGCAAAATCTTGTTGTAATAGAATGTATAACTGAGCCACGTAACTTGTGTGTACAAGTAGTCCCAGTAATTAAGAAAAGTGGCAGTGTAAGAACCATACTATAATCTGGCATCCTGTGCAGTTCTCTGGTCTGGTGCCCCCTCAACTTCAAGCCCAGATGATTTGAGCTTTGGATGGGGACATGATGATCTCTTTGTAATTTTAGAGAGGTTTCTCTCACCTTGGGCAGAGAGGGTGACAAGTAATTTACAGCTGACTTGAGTCTTTATATACTGTGAATATGTATTATGGATACTGTATCATTTAGAAGGATTAGTCCAAGTAAAGGCAATCCTTTCCAAAGATGCCTAAATCTGTAACAGCCAAATCAGTCTCAAAGTTGTCATTCATGTGACCTTTGTACTGAAACAATACAAGTGCTCTTTTTTTTGAGGCCGTTGTCCTTGCACTAGTTATTTGCAATAATCCACCTTTCCAAATGCAGCTCCGTTTAGTGGAAATGCAAATAACCACCCTTGGTCTACAATCCTCCACAATAACCATCCCTGATCTACAATCCTCCAGAAATTATTAGCCAAAAGCCTGGAATAATGGCTTTTAGACTCTAGAAATAAATGTCTAGAATGGGGCCCAGCATAAAGCCCTGTGGAGTAGTGTCCTATTGGCACCTTTTGCAGTAGTGGTGCCTACAGCTCTGTGGGTTCTGTCCATCAGTCAAGTTTGCTATGCACTTTACATATGAGTTTGTCTGATAGCTGACTGGAGAATACCTTAACCAGGTTCAGATATGTGGTGTGGACTACATAACCACTATCTATCACTTCAGTTAGAGTATAATGCTGAGGAGATGGGACCCAATTCTGACAAAACCAAATTAATGTGGGTCCAGGGTCAAGAGAAGACAGTGAGGGGGGGGGGGTCATGCCCTAAGGGAGAGGGAGCAGTAATAAATAGCCTGTGGAGAGAAGCTGGTACAAAAAATCTTGGGTTTGTATCACATCATCGAAAGCTTAGAATTTTGAATCCCGTAACATTGAACACAATACATCAAAATGTAAAACATTGAAATGGGGAAACACATCGATCGAAATGTAAAACATTGAAATGGGGAAAAAAACATGTGGCGTGTACATCAAAAACGCATTGCTACATGCAGGGGCAAGGCCCCCTGCACCCCCCACACCTCACTGACACTTAAATATTCCACTTTGGAGATTGCACTTCAGTGCATTACAGTGTGGAAATGGAAGATTTCCGTTTCCTACACTGTAATGCAATCTCTTGAGTCGCTTTATTTAAGTAAGTAGTGGGGGGAGGGGTGCAGCCCCCCACGTGGGGGGTGCAGGGGAGCACAGCCCCCCAGCCTACACCCTTAATGTTTCATGTACTCATTGGGAACAGCCATTCACATCGTTTTGATGTTTTCCTGGTTCGATGTATTGTGTTCGATGTTACGTGACTCGAAATTCTAAGCTTTCGATGATGTGATATAAACCCAAAATCTTGGCTAGATTAGTTTTTGGTTTGAGGTCAGAATATGTGTCTGTCCAGAACATTCTGGGCATTCTTCCCCTCACACTACCATAAGTCAAAAGAAGGATTTGTAATTTATTTGTGTCGGGTTCTTTGTTACTATGTCTGAGTGGCATCTGCACATGGATGTGTGTGATTTATTTATAGGCAGTGTGCTTTCCTCCTTTTCTGTAAAGCATATGAAGTGTTCCACACAAACTTTGGTGTACATAATCTCCATAGAGCTACTATGGTGTGAACAAGACTGTTGTAAAGGCTTGCAGCTCTAGTTATGGAATACATTTCTGGATGAGTGCAGTAAAAATGTATTTCTAAATCACTAAACCATACAGGGTGCTATTTTTGAGAAATCCCTGAAGACGGTATTTGGAATTACTGTCGGCTTTATAAGAGAATCCCTGACGTGCTCAGATTTATGTAAGGAAATAAAAATATATATTGTGTGTGTGTGTATGTATGTGTGTATATGTATGTATATATTAGTAGGAACTGAATAATTTATGTAATGTTGCTTAGTATAGCAATATATGTGAACTAAAATGTTTATCGTGTGTGATTACTTTTATTTGAATGTAATTGCCTATGTCACCCATGGGGGTAGGGAATAATAAAGATGCATTACAAAGCTAAATCATAACAAAAATATTGTATTATGAATCCAGTAATGTCCAGTAGCTAAAACTGGATGACACAAACCATCTGAAGCTTTGAGCAGAAGTAAAAAGCCCCTGCATCACTTCCTATACTAGTTCCATGGCTGCATATCCACAAAAGGAGGTAGAAAGCCCCAGAAATTCATTTAAATCCTTGCTGACGCATTAAAATAAACTGATAGCAGTAATCCCCAGGAGAGCACAGCAGTTGATAAATTGCAGTCGGTGGGAGTGTATTCTTGATTTCTAACCTTATCGAATTTTTGTGCTTTCTAGTCACTCAGGATTACACCGTGTACATGAAGTACACACTTTGTGGCAATCTTTGAGTCCCTGTCAATATTTAAATCTGCAAGAATATCAGTAGGGAAACCTATATAAAATTAGGAGGAAGAAGGTGTGAGTTGTCTGTCTATTCACTCAGAATGGTGTATGCTTAATGTAGGCATTATTGAATCCCATGGAAAGTAAGTGCCTATTAAAAAGGCAACTCTGTGGAAGACCCATATAACCACCAAAGGGTTTGTATTGCCACTCCCATATAACCACCAAAGGGTTTGTATTGTCGCTGAAAGTTCCCATAGGCCAATGGAGGTCAGCCAAACTCTGGGGAATATCTGATAGGCTGCACAGTGGATGAGTGAGGCATTCTTCAACCACTCCCATTAGTAGAAGAACATAGGGTCCTTTAATCTGTATCTCTGTTTCTGTCCTTGCCTTCATACCTTCATTTTCTACTATGACCCCCTCTTTATCCAGGGGCTCAGTACCTCCCCTGTCCATTACCTGTGACAACTAGCATACTGGTTTACTTTTTGTTTTCTTCAAAAAACCCATTCTGTTCTAGTACAATAATTGCTGATCAGTCTCTTTGCCCTTTACCACCTGTGAATCTTTGTTACCTAGCTAACACATGTTCTCATCTACCCTGTCTGCTTGTGTTGGGCATTTCTACCTCTACAAGGGGCAGTGTCATATTTATCTGCCATGTCTTTCTAATGCTCTGCTCCCATGTTGCACCAAGCATAGTGCTGAAATAAGTGGAAAAATTATTGCAGTTATTTTCATAAACATTAGCGTTTTAAAGGACTGTTAATTGAATCGAGCATACTGGTATTTCATTTCTGACTGACTGCAGTCATTTAATTCATTCTACCTGAATATTTGTATTTATTTGAAGCTGTTTTTTCATTTTTGTGAATTCAAGACCCCCTTGTGCAGTCAAAATGTATAGTGAATCTTGCTCCTGCAAAAGGTATGAGATCCAAAATATTAATGGATATTTCTCAGTGAATTAGAACCTTCACTATTCATAGTCGAGGGAGATGTCTGATATCACAGCAGCATTAAGTAAACCTGCTGCCCTGAAATCGTTAGCATAGAGTAAATATTCCCCCTTATTTTTTTTTGGGGGGGGGGACATAGGACCAGGCTGGGAAAGTGAACCAAATGATGTACCATAATTTTACATACTAGCATATGATCATAGGAAGTTACTAGGCTATTGGCTCGGAGGCCCTTATAAGGCTTGCCAAGAGTTTAGCCAATGCATAGACAAATTAGTACTTAATGCCCTTGTCGAGCAGGGACACTGGTGGAAGAGGTACTCTAGTTGACGTGGAGAGGGAGTCTATTCCATAGATGGGGAGTCTCTCTGGGTCATATCTGTTCTACCAACAAGTCCTATTGATGTCACAGACTAGGTTGAAGTCGCATGTATGGGTTGCTCAAGTGAAGCTTGACTTGTGGATATGCAACAGACCCATCAAGGTGGGGTCTGAGATCGCCTTGTATGCCACACAGAGGTCACCTCTGAGGAGTCTGTATGAAACAGAGTAGAGTGATTGGTGTATGGTATATTTTTGAGGCCCTGGATCCTCTTGGTGAGGAACCACTGTGGTCTCTCCAGCTGCTGCATGTGCTTGCAAGGTACATGCTGAATTGGGTGTTGTACTCCCATAAGGGAAGACTATAGGGATGTTATGACCTCCTTGTCCCAGAATGAGATGCCCTTACTTATGAGGTGGGCCATGTAGAAAGATTTCTGTACAATGGAAGCAATATGGGGGTAAAAAGGTTGCTATCCATCTGGGTGCCCAAATCCGCAATATGGGGGTAAAAAGGTTGCTATCCATCTGGGTGCCCAAATCCCTCACAAGTGACTGTGTGCTTAGGACATTTAATAACAATGTGATAATTTGTGGGGACATCACTCTCCCTAAAGGGGACGATGATGCATTTGTTTGAATTCAGCTTGGGGCTACATTTCTGGCACCAGTCCTTTAGTTGGGTGAGATCCTGTTGGAGGATGTCCACATCACTAGTGGAATTCATGACTGATCCCAGCTTGCAGTCATCTGCAAACTTAGTCAGCCATAGCCCACTGGTTTGGCCTACACCTCAGAAAAGTATATCCCAAATAACACAGGCCCCAGGCCAAACCCTGGGGTATGCTACTTGATGTGGGTCTACTGCTTGAGGTGGCTTCCACTATTTTAACTAGGTGGGTTCCATCAGTGAGCCAGTTAGCTACCCATCTGGTAACATACAGATTGATGCCTAGTTGAGGGAGTTTTATCTATTGTGCCCAAGTTGGGAATAGTGTTGAAGCCTTTCAAGGTAGGCAGTGTGCACAAGTCTTCCCCTCCTCCATGGCTTTGTTGATGGTCTCAAAGTCGACCTAAATTAATAGACATGACCTCCCCTTGACTAAGCCAAACTGTGTGGGATCGAGTGTTTGGAGGTTGCCAATGTCCTTGTTAATGAGGTCCATAATGATCTGTTCCATGGCCTTGCAGATCAGGCTAGTTAGGCTAATGGGTCTATTATTTCCCAGATCAGTGGACGCTCCACCTTTGTGTAAAGGGATAATGGTGGCTTTCCTCCAAGAAAGCTGGTACTCTGGTTTGGTTGACTAGGGCACCTAACAGTGCTGCAAGTTCCTGCCTGAGTTCATGTAGGATGCAGCCTGGGATGTTATCAGGTCCCATGGAGGCTGTATTTTTTGCCTTTGAGACAGCAGTGATGATCCGATTCCCTAGATATAAGGGGAAAGGGGGCAGGTACTCGCAATTACTGATTGGGGGGAACAGAGGGGTGAAACTTTTACTGAATCTGGGGTGAAACGTTTACTGAATCTTGTCAGCCAGCAAGTTTGCTATATCTATGGGATTTGTATATGTGGTATCCTTGACCACCATTTCTGAACATATCTGGGTGCTACCTTTGAGATTATGGACAAGGCCTTATGATTGCCTCTAGTAGATGTGGCCAATTTGGACTTTGCTTTGGAGGATCTCACTAGTGCTCTCCTTTCCTTTTTTAGGCTAAGGAGAGATTGCTTCCAAATGGGCACCTGCTCCTTCTTGGTCCTGGACAGCAATTTTTTATTTTGTTAGAGTTTTTATTGCAGATGGCCACCAGACAGGTTTACTCTTCTTGTAGAGGATGATTTAGTCCGGTCAGGTATTCTTGATTCCATGCATCTATATAAATGTTCTTATAGTAATTTGGAATAGTTTTGGATACTGGTGCCAGTTCCTAGAGAGGAGGAGGGGGCTGTGAAGCTGTTTATACCATCATGTTGGTTATACAAAGTACAAGAGTTTATCACCTCTTCTGGGGGTATCCACTAGCTGTTCCAAAGCATTTGCATTGACAAAATCGAAGAATCTCTGGGCATTTGTGTTCTGGCATGAGTAGTTCTTCCAGTCTACGTTTGGGTAGTTAGTCACCCAGGATCAGGGTAAAGAGTTGAATTGTGGTGACTTTGAAGAGGTCTAGATAGGCAGTTTGGGCATCCTGGGTCAGATTAGGGTGGGGTCTGTAACTATCTATGATTTGTACAGGGGTCTTGTCAATTGTTAACTGCACCTGGTGTTTTTTCCTGTGCGTCAATCGTTTGACTAGCCTGGAGGTGTGTATGTCTTTAATGTATATTGTAACCACCTCCTTTGGCTTTACTAGCCACAATTTGGCGTCTTGAATGTATGATAGGATGAGTAACCAGATATGGCTGGGGTGCTCTCCGCTGCTCTGAACCAGGTTTCTGTGACTGTGCAGATGTCAGCATTCCAAGCATTCTTAACCCTGGAAAATGAGTGCAGTTTCCTACAACTATTGGACTTGCTACCTTCCCAGTGTTTGGAGACATGCATATGACAAAGAGAATGTAGGCTGCAGATCTATTTACCCTTTTGCTCTTCAGTCATAATTCTGGATATTTTATGATCGGGCACCTGTAGATTCTTTCAGTGAAATGTTGGTACAGTGGTAGGGGAATGGAAGGTGGTTGTTGCCTTGGAGGATGCACTGCATTACAAAGATATCCTAGTATTTGGCACTGTGCGCACATACTATTATTTTTTTTTTTTTTTTTTTTTTTTTTTTTTTTTATTTGATTATTGGGAAAGTCCGACTGATCACAAGTCCTGTTTCAGCGGAGGCCCAGGGAGAATGCAATATGAAACCAGTATTAAGTGAATATAATAGTACCCAATCTAATATTTAGTATATTGGAGAGATGTAGAGCAAATGCAATGTATTACATGTCAGAATAAAAATTCTATAATAATTAAGATTCTGTTGTCTATACCAAGAAGAGGTGCATTTGTTTCCCAGAGGAGAAAATGAGGAGTGGAGGAGAATAGAAAGTTCTACATTTAGAAGTAGAGGTGGAAATGGTTGTGGATAGTAGTAGAGGAAAATAGGTTTATAATTTAGCTGCCGAGTTTGCAGTGGAGAGGTTGATACAGTTGTGGATAGTATATTAGTACTGTATATTGGTAGTATACTTACCAGTTGCTATCCCTGTAATAATTACACTTCCACATCTGTTATACAGTGTCACTTCCTAGAACTCAAAAACAAATGTTATGCTAGTTACTTTTTAGCTTTACTGGCTAGCAAACAGTATACAGGCCTGCCAACACAGCATTTGTTTACCTGTTTAAATATACCATAGAGGATAGGGAAAAAACTTCTGTTTTTTGGCTTTGCTTCATCATCTCTGTAGTTAAAATGCTAGAGGAATGCTGGGAAACTTAGTCTCTTTAAAAGATATCTTTTCCTGGAATTATGGTTCTAATTAATTCAGTCTAACGTGGCTCCAGTGAGTTGAAAATCTCTGCACCATTCTACACCGATGAGCAGTTTAATATTGGTATATATTTTTTAACATTCCATTAAAAATGCCAAATGAACTGCGGTGGTGGTGCTGCAGTAGCGTTGTCACCTCACAGTAAGATGTTGCCCTGTTCGATTCTCAGCTAGAGCATCTTCTGTGTGGAGACGTGCGTGAATGGGCGTACCTTCGTTTGAAGGTTGTGCGTCGGGGCCAGTAACTTGGCACGTAAAAATCTACTGCCAATAATTAGCGGACTGGAGTTCTGCTGTGGCAACCTCTAACCGGGAAAAGTCGAAAGACACAACAACAACATTAAAAATGCCAAATGCAGAGGAAAACTAATCAGGTTGACAAATTTGTTGTCCTGCCACAGCCTAGTATGGAATCCTGAAGGCCAAGCAGCCAATGCAGTCTGTGAAAAGTTTTACTGGTGGATTGACAAAATTATACGAGAGGTAGCTGAAAAGAAGGCTAGAACTGAGTGTGGGAAAACTGGAAGACAGAATTGGGGTAAGAGCATCTAAGCGACAAAAATGGCTGCAGATACCATCTATCGCCATTCTTACACTAGGACCAACTCTATCACATGGACCCTAGATTTATCATTCCATCTGAGATACCACCAGCTCTGTCAGATGGAACCTTGGTTTAGCATTTCATCTTGAATGGCTGCTCCTCTGTTGTACATGGCTCTCCTTGTGCCACAGTCCAGTGTCAGTACTGGAAATAATCAAAGCACCTAGGGTGGGAATAGAACCTATAGCCTTTTAATTTTCCAACATTAAATGTGAGTGCAACATAGTAGTGGTAAATTTCAAAATGGGATTGACTGAATAAAATTTTAAAATTTAATTTTAGCTGACCAGTAAGCACTACTGAAAAACTACTTTATCTTGGTCCAACTCCCTACCCCCAGCCTTCAAAAACTTAGAGCCCATTTCATTAATTCTCGATTTATGATTCTGTGAAAGGAGCTCAGGATTTTGTATTCAAAGTTTGCGCTGTTCTTAAAATACCTAAACCATGGGATTTTCAGGGGTGCAAGGCGGAAGTCTTAATCACTAAATTCCTGTTCTTTAATGAAACAGTATGGGTTTTTGATACAAGACATCAGACCGTTGCATGACGTGGTTGCTTTTCAAAAACTTGCAACATTTTTTTTTTTTTATGATGATATGCCTTGTTTTGGGATTTAGGGAACTGCTGTTTCTGTCCATGGACTTGTCTGACATTTAAAATGCAGTGTTTACTTGGGTGGCACAGTGGCCCAGCAGTTAGTATTTATGTCTTGCAACACCTGGCTCTGCAGCTGATTTCTCAGCTGGGGGGGGGGGGGTATTTTGTGTGGTGCATGCATGTTTTGTATGTTTCCAGATGGGCTTTTTTTTTTCAGAAGATGCTTCTCTTACTTCCATTATACTTAATGTGCCAGATGACTCTGCTTCCTACAAGTTTCTAATTGGGGGGGGGGGGGTCCTATGATGGGTTGGCATCCCACCTAGGCACATTCTGTATTGTCTCCACTAAACGTCTGTAGAGGCTCTAGCTTCCCCATTGCCCTAAATTGGATTAAGCTGGTCACTGGAACATGAGATGCATTGGGCTTTGACTTATGGGTATTTGAGTACAGAACTTCTGCTACATACGTATATAGAATTTTGATTGGTCACAAAAATAAAATTTTAATCTGACTTCTTATTTATGCATCAGTGATTAGGGGAGTGGAGTGGTGTTATGTTTCACAATTTGTATTTGGTTGCCCTCAGTGAGTTTTAATAACTATAGAAATGTTCACAGTGCACTAAAATCAATGGGTAGATATAGTGATTGTTGGAGCACATTCATTGGTTGGATTAGTCTTGTGCTCTCAGAGAAGGAGGCACATATGATTATAGGAAAATAAGAACATCTTGTGGTTTCTTTTTTTCCTCCTCTGAATTTAGAAATTGCTTTAGTGGATGCTGTATGTCTCTCCTGTTTATTTGGTACACTGGAAATGATTTGGCCAGAATGGACTGAAACATAAGTCTGTAAGATACCAGCAGAGTGTTGTCCATGTAGCCAATTGGGGATATGGATGGGGTTATGAAAGTGAGTCTAGCTCTGTAGATTTTTCTCTGGGTCCTTTTTGTTACTAGCTCTCATGTAAAGCTTTGAAGGGTATATGGGATTTTGAAGGCAACATTGTTACCTTGGGCAACTTGTTATATGATATGTTGCTTGTTATATGATATGTTGGTTGCCCTGATTCTTAGCAGGGAGACAATGTGGCATTTTCTAGTGAAGGGGGTTGGGAAAGCATTTTAAACTGATGGTAACAGGGGGTGCAATAGAAAGTTACAGAATAGTGATCAGAATGCCCAAGTTTAAGACTGAAAGGTTTAGATGCAATATTTCACATTGTGATATGCAAGTGACAAAGCTAAATGTTATGCAAAGCACTGCCACTTGGTGTAGAGGGATAAAATCCTATGGCCCAGGTGACCTGGGTTTGATTGCAAGCTCAGGCGATTGACTGAGTGGTAGAGGGGTTGGTGGTTGCATGGGCTTTTCCCTATGGTGATCCCTGGTGGAGACTTGGGGACATCACACTAGTAGGTATAATCCAGGGAGGGGAAAGGGTGGTGAGCATGGCTGAAGCTGCTTCTACAAAGGTGGAGTGGTACACCATACATCTCCATTGCATGTCTGCCTCTCAAATGAAACCACAGGGCCACAATGGGGAAAGGAAAATAGGGTATGCCCAAAGTGTAAAAAAAAAGTACCCTCCAGGATGCTCTTCAGTTCTGCAACCAGCCACAGCTGATTTGAGCTGATATTTTGGAGCAAGTCCTGAGTAGTGCTGGAAGACCCGGCGTAGATGTAGGGCATGGAGTAAGAAGGTTACAGGATGATTCAATCAGTATAAATGCTTTAAAACAATAACTTTTTTTATATTGTAGTGAGGATGGAAGATAAAAAGCCTTCTTAAATAATATCTAGCTAGACTGAAATAATTGTTGTGGAAGTTCACTGAGGGGGATGTCCTCTCCCCACCCCAAGTGATGGCAGGCATTTACCTTGTTTTGCAGGATTTGTGAGAAGTGCCAAATGGGAAGGGGTGATAGAAGTGGGGAAAGTGAAGACTGCTGTAATATTCGTAGTCAAGGAACACCAATCATACCCCTAAGTTCACTGAGACCTCCAGTTTTCCAAATGTGATAGATGTGCAGTGGCAGTGCAGCCAGGATATGCACTTTAGATGCACTAGGGCACCCACATACTGTCTGTAGGCAATACTCGCACAGCTGACACACAGCACCATCCCAGAGATGCACAGGTCCCATCCACCCATGTACATGTGCTGCCAATGTGGGTCCAAATGACTACATCATAATCACAAACTGCATGTACCCCAGCTGTAGCAATGACGTACACCAGTGGCCTATATTGCTATCTTGTCAGGCTAATAGGCATGTCTGTATAGTAAATATTTCATAAAAGAATAAAGGGATGAAAATTGAAACCCAGCAAACAATGTATAATGAGAAAAGTGCAGTGCATATACTTTTTTGTACTCTTCTGCATAGCAGGCACAGCACCAGCCACCTTCGTAGTGTCAAGGCCCAATACGTAGCAACAACAGTGTAGCTGAGCAATCTGCTTGCCTAAATGTCAGCTTTTGTGGGTACCTGTGTCCTCCTCTGTTCTGCATTCCCACCCCAAGGCCTCCCATTACCAAACTGTGCACAGACTGCCTTGTTGTGCAGGGAACACCAGACTGTCATGCTGCACACCTTGCCTTGTTTATTACCTTGCTGATTATCAGCCACTTGCAGTGTTCTGTTCACATGTTCTGCATACTAACAATTCTAGTATGCTGTATGTTTTACATGGTGCTCACAGCTCTTGAGCACATCATTCTGTTCATGAGTCACATGCAAAGATAATGGCATGAACCACCATCCACCCTGTGCCTGGTACACAGGCAGGGGCCATGTCTGGAGCACAGCTGCTGGTCAGACAATAGACTTACTGTTGCTACATTTGGTGAGTGTCACAGGTGCTTTTTCTGCTTTGGGACTAAGCAGGCGTATGGTATTGTGGCATAAAAATTAGACACCAAAATGTACTGGGGGCACTGATGTATTATGCTTTTTCTAATATTCATGCAAATGTGTGTGAATGTGGCTCTCCTTTTCTAATATTGATGAGAATGTGATTGATATCTCCATATCTGACTTAAAGGTGTATTGTGAAGATCATTTTTTGAGTTTGTGCACTGGTTTTGTTTCACAGCTTTTATAGCTCACTTAAAGTACATGAAATGATGAACTGAGGGTTGAAGAGGGGTGTTTGAAAGAACTGGGGTGGGTCCCTGGACAGTATACCTTTTTTTAGGTGTGTGTGCTCGTATTGTGCAACAAGTAACTCGTAGAAAAGATATTTTTACATGTGTATGGGGATATTCTTTATATTGATGGTTGAACATTATAAATCAATGTAAGATTGTATGGATTTATCCAGATGGTAATGATACTATTGGCCAGGGTTAAGGTCTTTTGGGCAGAAAGTCTAATTGGGGATTTTTGGGCAGAAAGTCTAATTGGGGATTTTTGGGGTGGGTAAAGATGCATCTTGTGCAAACTGCTGTAACTAACTTACAGATGCAGCTGAATATTCCTGGAGAATTTCCTTTAAGGGGAATGGAAAGTAAAGGGTGCCATGGCATCAGTAATTTGACAGTCCTCACTGAAGTGCAAGTCCTGGTGAAACTAAACCGTAATACTGACATCTCGTACTTCTCCTTTATCCTGAGGTTTATATTAAGGTGCTGTATGTTGGGAGGTGGAGGAGTGGGGGGCTGTATATTGGGAGTGGGGAGGTGGAGGAGTGGGGGGCTGTATATTGGGAGTGGGGGGGGGGGGCAAAGCACTGCCATCCGTGGAATTTTGCAGCTCTACCTCATAAGGATTAAAGTGAAGTTTGATCTACAGTTTCTCCCAGAATAAACTTTTGCTTTACAGAGTTACAAATACTGGTCACCTCTATGCACTTACTTGTATCAATGAAAATATTCCATACTGCCAAGATCAGAATTGGCTATCTCACTGGAAGTACCACATCACTGTCTAACCCATTCTGTCAAGGTCTTCTCATTATGTGGCCCAGCACTCTGGATTTCCATCCGTACTTTTTCCACCATATGCCTCTCTTTGAAATGAGGCAAAAATGTACCTACTTGGGTGTTGTATAGAGCTTTCAGTATTGCATCTGTTACATATGCATGTTGTCAACCCTGCTCGATATAATACACTATGCTGCACATGTAAACATTTTTTCTTGTATGTGTATAATATACATTTTGTCTCCCTCTCCTCTTTTTTATTTTTATATATTTATAAATATTATAACGTTTGTTTGAAAATTATTTCTTAATGCAGTTTGCCTGTGTCCCAAGTGGTAATTCAATAAAGGAGTTAAGAAAAAACAGAGATAGCGCCACAGTATAACTGAAAAAAAATCCACATGACAAAAACACTCTAACCTTGCCAAAGATCTTGCTTTACTGGAACTTAAAAAAAAAAACTTCAGAAATAACCATGTTCTAGGCGAAACTAGTTTAAATGGGCAATAAAAAATCACAAAAGCACCTTTAAGCCAAAGTTTTAATGCTCAGACAACATACAAAGCTTTCGAGTAAAACTCTTTCTTTCTTTCTCAGTGCATTTGAGAGTTTTACTCTAAAGCTTTGTACGTTGTCTGACCATTAAAACGCTGCGGTGAATAATTCAGGTTTTTTGTGCTTTTGCTTTATTTTAAATCAGTTTTAAATAGGCAATAATCATGTAATGAGTCATGATATAGATGTCATATGACTTCATGATTTTTAATACTATTGTATACAATGGAAGACATTTTTAAGATTACAAAAACAGAAATGGTGTAACATCAAACATTTTGTATTACTGCTGCTTTAAGATTAAAAAAACAGAAATGGTGTAACATCAAACATTTTGTATTACTGCTGCTTTAAGTTTAGGAGTGCTAGTGATGCTGATAAATGAAGTCCATGAATGGCTTAAAAACTGGCATAAAGCTGGTGGGATTAGGAACTGTGGTCTCTGAGGATTACAAAGCTTTATTAATGTCAGTGGGTGTACTAATATTTAGTGTCGCATGTTAGCATTTGGATATGCCAGGACAAATTTGTAAGAACAGAGCAGTTGTTAAATTGGTCATCCTGTGACGCATTCTACACTGACAAAACTGAACACAGAATCATGGAAAGAATATATGAAAATGTTTACAACCCCATAAAAGGTTCCACAAAAAAAATCCTTTAAATAAACATGCTAGTATGTTGGGTTTTCCAAATTCACTTTCATGGTATGCGGGGGGTGGGGTGTTGGGGGCATGACTTCAGGCAGAGGGAAATGGGGAGACTTTTTTGGAATATTGTGAATTGCTCAGTCCCGTATACCAACCACCCCCAGCTCTGAATGAATCTGTGCTAGTGTTCTTAAAAAGACAGCAGAGAGAATAAAAATTATTTTTTTAACAGAAATAAACGTACAAAGTCTCATAATTTTGTCATTGATTTCATATGACTGTTTTGTGACATGATTACTTCATATTTAAATGGGAGCCTCTTGGAGCTTTATTTCTTAAAGTTCCAATAAAATTGTCACATCTGCCTAATACTATTTTTAATACATATGCAAATATTTTCTGAGGTGTTAACGTTACAAGCCTTTGACAAAGGGTCCAGATAGTCCCGTCCACCTGCCTGTATTAAATAATGACATGCAATTCTTTTTCATTGTCTTACAAAGAGAGAGAGCTATGAATGGACTGGACAGCAAGAATAAATGGACCAAAAGATCAATGTTTGATTTATAGCAGTAAGCTATAATTTTTTATTCTGATCTGAACTGAGTGTGGTGGACAACGTACAAACTTTATATAAAGATTACACAGGTTATACCAGACAAAAGTATAGAGGGGAGTGATGTGCTAAAAGTCAGAAAGGATCAGAAAGTGAAGACTTGACTTGTCTTTATAAGTGGGGGATCTGAACTTTAAAATAAGAATTGCACTAAGTAGCCTGGAATTTTATAAAATTTACTGAGATTAATACCTGCTATGACTGTTAAGGTGGTGCTGATCTTGCTGTTCATTCAGCACAGTAATGTTTTCTTTTTCCTTTCAGGTACAATGGAATCTCGCCATTTCCCAGCAAGAACTGTGGTATTTAAGAGGGAACGAAATGGTGTGACCTATCGAATTCCAGCCCTCCTTTACATTGCTCACTCTAGGACACTGCTGGCCTTTGCTGAAGAGAGACTCAGTCCAGCTGACATTGATGCCAAGTTCCTAGTTCTCCGTAGCGGAACCTTCTACAGGAGCTATGTTGAGGTATGGTTTGGTGTCCCCTCACTAGGACTAGTTGTGTGTGCTTAATATTATAAAAGTGCCATCGTAGCCCCTGGAAGGTCTGGTATTGCCCAGTACACTTCACCCAGAAGAGTGTTATTTGGAAAATACCTGCCTGCCTGTCTCTGTACTTCATTTAACTAGGCCATAGAATTTTACTGTGGTGCCATTGAAAGTTCTTCATTTAAAGTATACGTTTCCATTTTGAACAGTTTGAAAGAAAATATTCTTTCATGGATCTGCTTTTGTTGCGTGGTGGTGCTGCGGTAGCATTGTCACCTCAGACGTTGCCCGTTCGATTCTTGGTTAGAGCGTCTTCTGTGTGTCGACATGCGTGAATGGGTGTTCCTTCGTTGAAGGTTGTGCATTAGGCCCAGCAAGCCAGCACGTGAAAATCTACTGCCAATCATTAGCGGACCGGAGTTCCACTATGGCGACCCCTAACCGGGAAAAGCTGAAAGACACAAAAAAATAATGTGTAAACTCTACTACAATTGCATTCATTTGTAATTTAAAGAAAGAAACACAACTGGATCACACTTGTTTAAAAAAATCTGTGTAGTTAGGTTTGCATTTTTAATCAAAGTAGCTAAAAAAATGACACCGAGATTAGTGCCTTATTCTTTCATAAACTGTGGAGATTGCATTTTCAAAGTCCTACTGAAATGTAGCAAAGATATTTAAAAGGTTGAAGGTAGGAGGGTATAAACTTTGGACAAAGGGAGTCTTGAGGCATTTCTCATAATTTTATGGATTGTTAATGAAATTCACTTATGTGGTATATGCAAATTGTATTGGTAGATAACAAATTGTATTGGTAGATAACACAAACAGAATCTCAAATGTTGAAAGATAAGTTGCACCTTGTCTAGCTTCAGACCAAATGTGAGTCTAGGTGAATCTTTTTTTTTTTTTTACCATGTATTTTAACAATTAATTGCCCAAAATTCACAAGAACAACAAAGCAAACTGCAACTGCTTTTTGTAGGGTGGCAGGCCTCCATACTCCCAAACTTCAACTCCATAGTTGCATCAACTCTAAGTGGAAAATCCCAAAATAATGGAACTGCACCAGGTGCACACTTAAAGATCACCCACACTGACTTTCCATAGAAAACAGCAATAGGGGTTCTTTACTTCTGCACCATTTACTGACCAACTTAAAATCTCACTATGTTTGCAAATCATGGGGCAAATATATTAGAAATTAACTACATTTTAGCCACTTTTCAAATTTCAGTCTAGAAATGCAACCACTACACATGGAACAAATTTCAGTCTACCAAATGTGATTGCGACTTATTTTTAACCAAGTATGATTCTACTATGACTGCTAACAAATGAATAGTGTGTTACATGTGCTATACATCAGCTTAATGTGTTGCACTGATAACATCTACATATATATATACAATGTGTATGATAAGCATGTTGTGTACAAATATTTTTTAAAGTCTGTGTATGATTTGTACTTTGAATATTTATATAATTCTACACACAAGAGATTGCCTAGAAGCAATTGGGAGCACCTTGGGCTGAACATGGAAAAACTAGAGGAAACCACATTACTACATTTTGATGTAAATGGGCATTAGAAAAGTATAACTAGCTAACGAGTGGCAAAAAGGGCAGAAAACTGGAAGATGAATACTCATGTCCACAGTCTAGGCAGAAAGCCAACTTTAACTTTGTAGCACAATCTTGAGATTGGTCACTTTTAATATATTGATATACATGAAAACGTGACTTGAGTGAGTAAATTGATCATTCAACACATCCTTAGAAAAAAGGGTCTGGAGGGAATAGACCAGACAACTGTGGACCAAAAAGGAGACCAGTGCAAGCAGCTTGTACAGTTGCACACAAACTATTTCTTGTGATCGGGTACAACATATTAAACATGATGACAATAGCCTTAGGATGGTAGAAAGAGAGTGCATTACTGATGTACCTTTTCTAAATGGAACATGTTCCTGGTACCCTGTAAATGGTAGTTCTGCTACCAGAGATATGAAATGTTCTTTGTGAAAGAGCACACCACACCTTCATCTGGCTCTTAATACAGAATAAGTGGGATTATCTAATCTGGGAACACAACCATTTGGGGAAAAAAGGATTGCCAAAAGCATTGGTTCACATTATAGACTTGATTCCAAACAAAACTGTGTTCAGGCAAGAAGATTTGTATACAAAATAGTGCTTACTTTTGGAAATATCTAGCAAAAATTAGTGTGGATAAGTACTGAGGAAACCTATCCACTGGTATCCCAGGGATAAATAATTTTTATGCAAAACCAATTTGCAACTACAAAAATAAGGCTACTTTAGCTTTCAGATGAAGTTTCCTTGAATGAGCCTCTACCAACTTCAGCCATGAAACCATTATACTTTGGAGATTTTAACCTTGACTGGACTACCTGCTCTTCTAACCCCCCTATCGAGTTCAGGGTTCTTAACCAGCAAGTTTAGAAAGTCTTTTCCTCCTCATATAAATGTTGTGCAACTGAATTTCCTTTCCTTTTATATAGTCCATACAAATTATTTTCACAGGCTTTTTCAAAACGCTGTGTCAAAACATTGGATAGAAGTACTCCATTTTTTAAAAAACTTCCATCTCAACAAAATTAGAATGAGTTACATCTCATGGCTATGCCAAATTCCTAGTAAAAAGCTTAAATTCAACTATTAAATTTCAGATAGAAAGGTTATAATTTTGTGCAAAACCACGTCATCTTGGAACACATTTCCTAACAATGGATTCACTAAAGAAGGCACTATCCAACTGTAATGTCAAATATTTAGTCTGTTTTATCTCTATACAGAGTGAAATAACTTATTCTGAATATGGGTCAGAAGGGTCTTATTAGAAATGTTTGTTTAAATGGCATGGCCTATCATGTTTTGCATTCAAATTATCCCATCCTAGACCAGTGGTAGCTCCACCATTATTACTGCTATGTTGAACCAAACAATAAAACTATTTAACTGGTCACCAGCAAAACCTTGCTGTCCCAAATGGAGAGTCATACTTGTATTATCCAGGCATTATCTACACCCAGGCATGGGTTATTGCTATAATATTTGGTATTTTATTCATTTATACATCGAAAAGCTCCACAATACAAAAATTTAATGATACAAATTACAAGAGTTGAGTTGCAAGGACAACACTTGTGCAAAGTTCATAGTAAAAAAAAAAAAAAGTGTAAATTGTAGACTTGTATTGAGGTACAGATATTTACAAAAGATGAATAGTATAGTTGTACATCCAAATTTTTCAATATTTAAAAAATTAACCATTCCAATATATGCTTTTCAAATATTTGTGTATTGATCCTTAAGGTTAGGGGATCATATAATTTTACTGAATCTTTTTTTTTTTTTTTTTCCCCTTCATAATGCATTTAAAATTGTATAATGGGTTATGGTGATATTTGCTGTAAATGTATAGATGTATTACTATAAATTTTTTTATCGTCTAGCTCTTAAGGGCATTTAATTTATTGCCTTAAACCTGTCACCCTCCCTGTCTAACCTAGATAACAAGCAGGCGAGGTATTTTGTTTAGATGCTTTAATATATGGAAACTCATCAAGATGGAGAGCATCATAAAATAACAAATGAACTGGCTAACAGACCTTACATAAACAACTTACTACAAAATGGCAGCCGGGCTCACAAGTGCTCAGTACTTACACATGTGCAAAAGGTACATACACACACACCTTGATCTACATCCTCCATCTTAACAAGATTGCCCTTTGTAAAAAAAAAAAGAAAATTCGAGTCTGACGTGTTACTATATACATTGCAAACAAGAATACAATGTTCATGTCCAAGTTGCTTCATATCTGTTACAGGGTTTGGAGATGTGACCATATCTCATAACAATCTGAACTAACAATCTTCGATACACAACTCTTTATCATGAAATTCTGGGTTAATCACAGGAATGGGAATGTCCTCTGGAATTGCTCAGATACCAGTCTCAAATCTTTCCAATTCTGCCTAAACTCTGATCCTTGTGATTCCACAATGTATGATCTCTGCTCTGAGCCAGTATTCTACATGACACCAGTCCGATCATAACCTTTGGACATTTGCATCCTTACCACTTCTCCTTCTCATAATGGATTGAGTGGTTTGCTGCTTTTATGGTAGTAGGATTTCTGGCTTAAGCATTTCTTCAACAGATTGGCCTTCTCTGAGCAAGTGAACCAAGATGTTTATCGCGAGGAACACTTGATATTCAGGAAAACATCACTTTTTTTTATCTCATTTTGACATCTCTAGTAACTGTTTTGCACTTTGAACTGCATGTTCTGCCAAACCATTTGACTGTGGGTACCCTGGGCTACTCGTGACATGAAAGTCCCATTCTTCGGCAAATTCTTTGAACTGTTGGCTTGTAAACTGCATGCCATTGTCAAAAGTAACTGTGTGCAGCACATCTTAGAAATGACCGTACTGGATGCTAGGTTTGGGAGCAAGTCTAACACCAAACGTTGACCATTCTACTCCATGTCCATGCTACTGTTGACCAAGGTAGTTCTGGCATCTGCTGATTTAGCTGAAATGGTTCTTTTGTTGATGTGGATTTGTAATATTGCACACTGAAGAAGATAAAGAGCTCTCTAGATCTTGTAACATAAGCCAAAATACTAGTCCCCTCACCCTTCTTTTGGAAAGTCTGCTCCCAGGTGACCATGATGCAAGACTGCAATGTACTCTTATTGCATGGACTTTGGAACAATTACTTTTGAACCTTCCATAATGATACTTTGTCAGACAAAATATCTCATCTCTGCATGGAAAATAAGACTGCACTTCTTGAGGTAAACTAGATTGCTTTGACTGCCATCCTTGATTTGAGAAATGGTTGGACCTTTGTAAAACTGGATCTGTGGCTGTGTGATCTCTCGGCTCATCAAGATGTATGGAAGAATTCTTGCAGGTTCTCATTCTATCTGGATAATGTATCAGCAAGATAAAGAAGTTTGCCTTTCTTTGCAATCTCAGCATCCTACATTGTCGTCTGGCTGGAGCTAAATGCATAGTTTTTTTTTCTCAAGACCGTGACTAGAGGTTGGTGGCCTGTTTTTGATCTGGATAGGTCTACCATAAACGATCATGGAACTTCCAACATGCAAACAATTGCCAAAAGCTCTTTCTTGATCTGGGCATACTGCATTTTGATGCATAGGCAACAGGTTGACCCTCTTGTAGAACTACTACAGCAGCTCAAATTTCAAAGCATTGCAGGAAAGAGTAACCTGGCTTGTGAACAGCATATTGAGTGTTGGTGGACTAGCAATTTTTCTGTTTCAGGACTTAAATGCTCTTTGGTATTGTGCTAAGCAAGACCAAGATACGTTTTTACATGTCTGCTCTCTTAACAGTGCTGAAAGTTGGCTCATGTCTGGAATGAACTTGCCAAGGTAGTTTAATGACAAGAAAACCTTGCCAAGCTTGAATATTGTCAGGAGCTTGACATCTTGAGAATGGCTGTTTGCTTTGAAAGGTCTGGTCATAGACATGTACTGGTAAGTAAATGACCAAAAATAAGTAACTTCTTGTAGCCTGAATTTGCATTTAGCTTAAGACTCACTTTACGTGCCCTTTCTAGAACTTTTCTGAGGTTTTTGTTGTGCTCCGCTTCATCATGACCTCCTCCTAGTATGTAGTCTATCATCGCACAGGGATACATAGAAAAAATTGCTCCATTGCATGCTGAAAGACTTCACTTGCAGAATTTATCCCAAATGGAATTCTCAAAAATCTGTACCTGCCAAACTGAATGTAGTGAGCGATGATTTTTTTGTAAAGCTGAATTTGCCAAAATAACTCTTTGCATCTAAGACAGAAAACAGTGGCATTTTGCATCAAAGCTGCAACTTCAACTCTGCATTGGATGATGAGGTCTTGTTTAATGCTTTGTTCAAATCTCATGGATCAAGACATATTCTGATGTCATCTGAGCCTTTCTTATGAGCTACCACCATGGAAGATACCCATTCAGTTGGAGTTACAACTTGGCAAATTACACCTTGTTGCACCATTTATCTAACTCTGCTTTGACCCTGTCCTGCATGGCTATTAGAACATTTTGTGCTGGCCTGATAACTGGACTGACCTCTGGGTCTAACGTCATGGAGTACACCACCAGAAGCTTCCCTAGTGTGTCTTCAAAAATATCAGAATAGGTAGAAAAAAATATACTGGGCAAAACTGGAGGAGTGGCCTTTTTAAGCTAACATGGTGGATTTCCTTATTAAATGAAACCAACCCATTTTCAAACTGCCTGAGCCCTAATAATGACACATGCCTCTTGACCACATAAAATAACCAGTCCTAGCTTCTTTCAGCTGAGTAACATGAAAGCACTACTGAACCTTCCCTTTGAATTTCTTCGCCTCCCATAAGTAACTAGCTTCGCACACTTGCCAAATCGAGCCTTTCAGCATGTCATACTCTAGCAAATATTTCTGCTGACATAAC